>NC_143526.1:38768506-38848506 GCF_031878675.1 Megascapheus bottae
GCCTCCAGAGTAGCTAGGATTACAGGTGTGAGCCACTGTGCCCAGCTCTTTATAATTCTGCATTCTCTCAGCAAACATGTAGGTAGTTCTGGCATGTGCCAGGACTCTGGGCAGGCATCAAGACAATACTATTCCTTCTTTCCATAAATTAAATGAGATACAAGGAGTGGCCAGTCCAAAAGATATAGAGCGAGCATTGCCTGTTACTTAGGAATTGGCACTATGGCCTGTAGCTAAAGCCAAGAGGCCCTGGTACCTTGTAGTCTATCTCACCAGATCCTGTCTCTCCAGGGCTTTCTAAAGGAGGCAGAATTGGCCCAACATCAGCTAGCTAAATCCTGATTTCATTCTTTGGATACGGAGGTCTTTGATTTATTGAGAAGTATGTATAGTGGGGGGCAATCCCCTTCCCCAATTAAAGGGGGATTTCCTGAGGGAAATCTGAGACTGAGTGACTGCAGGGAGAGGATCTGGAATGCAGGTCCCCACAGGGTCTACTGGATAATGTACTGTGCCTGTCTGAGCAGGAGAGAAGAGGGGAGGGAAGATGGGGATGTTCTGGAGCAGCGAGGACGCTTGTGCAGAGGACACTCCAGTCATCAGTCAGGCTGGAACGCCCTTCTGATGTTCCACCCCTGAGGCTGACCCCCAGTGACAGGGCCCAGGGGATGGGCTGGCAAGGCAGGAGGACTCAGGCCTGCATTGATGGCCTGGGGTGTGGGACAGTCCCATGAAAATCACTCATGCAGCCCCATGAGAAACCACAAGTGAACACTTACCGCTCCACACAAGAAAGGTCACAGAGAGAGAGACAGACAGACAGAGACAGACAGACAGAGACAGAGATACAGAAACAGAGATAGGTTGTGGGGAGAGAGAAACGGAGAGAGACAGAGAGGGACAGAGACAGGAGACAGAGAAACAGAGAGATAGATGGTGGGGGGGGAGAGAGAGAGAGAGAGAGAGAGAGAGAGAGAGAGAGAGAGAGAGAGAGAGAGAGAGAGAGAGAGAGAGAGAGGGAATTAGCATTCTTGTGGAGGACTTTGGACACAGGCAGGGTTATTTGCCTTTTCTTTCTCCCCACCCCCCCATATTCACAAAAGAGGATGTGTGTGTTACCATGAGTTTTCCTCCAGGCCCTTCTCCCTCTCCCCTGCATTTTACTCTTAGAAGACAAGACTGCAGGTCAAGTCAATCCTTAGATGAATGGGGAAGAAGGGAAAATGAGATTTAAATTGAGTTTGAGAATAAAGTTTGGAAGGATGGAGGTTTAACAACAGAAAGTGATCCAAAAGTAATGCAATCTGCCAACATGTCATTAAGGGCTGGAAACGGGAAATGCAGCACAGCAAGACTAAAGGCAGGGATTACGAGAAAAAGCCTCATTATTATGCCCCACGGAGTTGAGTCGCTTCAATACACTGGTTCCACAAATAAACAGAATAATTGAAGTACGGTGTGGTGGAATTGGAGTCTCACTCTGATGGGCAGTCATGGGGGTTTGGAGAGAGCCTAGGCATGCCCACCCCATTGCCTGCTGAAAGCAGTCCCCAGGGCAGGGGTATCTGAGCAGCCTTGAAGGATGAGGTGTAAGGAGACAGGCTCATGGGTCAGAGGTGATGGCATGGTATGTTTCTAGGGATTAGGGCTGGAGCATCGAATGGCTGGGTAGAGATGCAGACCAGGAAGCCATGTGCAATTAAGACTGAGGAGTCTGCAAGCCACTTCAAACTAGAGGGAGGGGAGGGAACACATGGGGTTTGCATATTAGCTAGGATCCTTGGTTACCAGACTCTGGATATTTGACCTCAAAATCCTGGATCCTCTGCTCTACTCATATTGCTTAATCCTTCAGGGGAATCCCTGATGGAGATGTTTGATGGGATTCTTGACTATTTCCATTTCCCCCTAACTCATCTGCCTTCCTCCCTCACATTTAGCCCAACAGGATTTTGTGTTTTCCTGGGCCTTGCCCCTAGCGTGTCTCCTGGGGAACTGCAAGTACAGAAATATCTTTCCTTTATCTTCTCTGGTCTGCGCCCCATGGGGCAACCCGAAGGCTACTATTTATTCTTTCACACATTAATTTAAGATGCCTTAATTGCTGCTATGATATGTTTTATATAATATAATTAATGTTTTAATTCTGTGTACTTGCTTCCCCAGGCATTTTGGTGAAGGGCCCAATTTTGGAATCAAGCAAATAAGGAATAAGTAATAGCTGAAGTGATTATAATAATTCTCCCAAAGGGATGAAAAGTGTGCTGTTTTATTTCTTTTTTTTTTCTCTCTTCATCTTGGGCCTAGCTGGATGGCTTTCACAAGGGTTTCTGGGTGCTGATTTAAGTTTTTCTGGCCCTTTAATATCCTTTCTATCCAGGGGCCACTGAAGTCTGGATTAAACCACGAGCTTTGTGTCTCCTGCCTCCAATTCCTTTGTGTGATGGAAGCTATTAATAAATCCACCCAATTCCTCACTGAATGAGTGAGGCTGCTGAGGCTGCAGGAGAGATGCTGTCTCGAATTAAGATGAAAGATGATGTCCTGAATTAGGACAGATGATAGGGCTGGACTCCACAAGAGCTACCAACATAGCCTTTCCAGCAAAGGTTCCAAGGAGAAGGGTTCTTTCCTTGGGACCTTTCCCTTCTCCCATGTCCTGGTTTGTGCAGACTGGCCTCTTGACTTGGCCTAGAAGTTCAGGATCAGCATCCCATGTGTTGTTTAGTTTGGACTCCTTGGGTTTCTGGAGAGGATGGGATAGGACTAACTGCTCATGCTCAGTCCATCAGTGGCAGAGCCAGGACCCGAGACCCATGTGATCTGTGCTGCACTGGTTCATGAATGGTTTGGGCTGGGTGCTTATGCCTGTAATCCCAGCTACTCAGGAGGCTGAAATCTGAGAATTGCAGTTTGAAACCCCTGGGCAGCAAAGTCTGTGAGACTATTCTTTTTTCTTTTTAACATATATTTTTTATTGTTGCGGTTACAGTACATCTCACACACTGATACCCCTTTTCATGTTTTTGTCCCCATCTCCCTCCCCCCATCCCTCCTTCCTACCTCTTCTCTTGTCTTCGTTTTTTTTTTTGGGGGGGGGGTGTCATGAGGCTTGGACTCTGGGCCTGGGCTCTGTCCCTGAGCACTTCACCTCAAGGCTACCACCCTAACCCTTGAGCCTCTGCACCACTTCCAGTTTTATAGTGGTTAATGGAGATAAGAGTCTCAGGGACTTTGCTGCACCGGCTGACTTTGAACCATGATCCTCAGATCTCAGCCTCCTGAGTAGCTAGGATTACAGGCTGTGAGTCACCTCGCCTGGCTCATCTTTCTTTTTTTTTGGCCAGTCCTGGGGCTTGGACTCGGGGCCTGAGCACTATCCTTGGGCTTTCTCAAGGCTAGAGCTCTCCCACTTGAGCCATAGCATACATCACTTCTGGCTTGTTCTATGTATGTGGTACCAAGGAATCGAACCCGGGTCTTCGTGCATGCTAGGCAAGCACTCTACCACTAGGCCAAACTCCCGGTCCCAGGACTCCTCACCAGAATGAAGTGCAGCTGTGGCTCAGGGGGTAGAACACCAGCCTTGCGTGACAACGCTCAGGGACAGAGCCCTGGGTTAAAGCCAGGGTTAAGTTCCCCGTACAGGCATGCAAATAACAGAATGGTTTGGGGGTCCTAGGGGGCAGGGGCCTGGGGAAACGGAGGCCCGCGCAGGGGCTCGAGTCTTCTAACACTTCCCAAGGCTCTCAAGGTGCCGGGAGAGGCTGGTCAGGCACGGGCTGGGAAGAGGCACGGAAGAAGCTGGACGGGAGGCCTGGAGCTACGTCCTCGGTCCTGGCCAGGGGACTTCCTTTGCAAGAGAACAAAACTAAGTTGGGCAGAGGTTTCCTTGAAACGCCTCCCCACGCTCCAGCTGCGGCCTTCCCGTCTTCTGGGGGTACGGCGGGGACTTCCTCGGGCCCTCGAATCCCAGCCAGGACGCTTTCGGTTCTGCAGGGATTCCCGCAGCTGGGGGAGCCGCTGGGGGGGGGTCCCCGGGTGGCTCCCGGTTACCCACAGGACCCCTCTCTCCTCCACCCGCCCCCTGGGAAAGGTCGGCCGTCTCTGCGCCTCCCGGCCGGCCTGCACTTGACCTTCGCCGGGCCGAGGCCGGTAGCGGGCGGGGCGGAGCGCGTCCCTGAGTTCCCCGGCTGGGGGAATCAGATTCCCAGGAACGTCCCAGGGAAACCCCGGCGCGGTGAGTCCCTGGGGGCCGGCCGGGATTGGCCCCCGCGAGCCACGCCCCTTCCCTGGGCGGGGCCGCGGGCTGGGCTCCCAGGCTACTAGAGGCCCCGCCCCGGCCGCCGCTCCCTCCCGCCGCCCCGCCGCCCCGCCGCCCCGCGATGCCGCCGTGGCCGCCGCCGCCGCCGCCGCCCCTGCTGGCCGTCCTCTGGGGCTGCCTGCTGACTGTGGTGAGTCCCAGGGAGCGGCTGAGGTCGGGAGTGGGACGGAAGGAGGAGCGAGGCTCGGGGCCGAGGACGTCGTGGTTTTGGAGGGGGTCTGGAGGTGTCCGGGAGCGGAGCCGGGTCCCCGGGACGCCGCCTCCTCGGTGTCCGCGGGGCCTTCGCCCGGGCGCCGTCCGCAGCCCGTTCTGGGGCGGCCTCCGCGGCCGTGCGGGGGGCCCGGCGTGGAAGCGGTCTCCGAGCGCAGGAGGGAGGCTGACCAAGGGAAGGGGCGGGTCGGCCTGTTTCCTGCGCCTTTCCAGCGCGCTCCCCGTGGGGCGCGGAGCCGGGCTCCCCTGGCTCTCTTTGCTGGCCAGCTGGGGCGGCCTGGAGCAGGCACTGAGGACGAGGAATGGGTGCGGACACCGCAGGTGGTTTGCACACCTGCCCTCCTCTCCTCTCAGGTGAGGCCCCTGACTCTTGAATTTAGGATGATTCAGGAATCCTTGGGACCCAAGGAAGTTGGTTAGGAGACACGCAGGGGTCTTTCCACACACCAGAGTGGCTGGGCTCCAACCAAGCATGTCTCCGGGTGTTGTAGAAGCCCACAGTTGACTCACTTTTGGCTTAAATGTATTTTTGTAGTTCCTCATTCTGAGAACTGGGAATCCCCCATATACCTGGCCTCCTTATCCCAGGCCCTACCACCCATTCCTCCCCCCACCCCCTCCAGCCTCATCTTGCTTTTAGGGACTGTGGATTCTGGCCTGGGGCCTGGACAGAAATGACCCTGGGTGTGTCAGTTTGGTAGCAAGCCAAAAGTAAGGTCCCAAACTTTCATTTTCACTCCAGGCAGTGGCTCTCAGGGAGAAGGGAGGCAGGAAGAAAGTGGAGCTGGGGAGAAACAGCAAGGGGCTTGTGGGAGGAGGTGTGGTGAAGGGTAGTCCGGACTCCTTAAGTGGGGAGTCTCACCTCACTCCCTCCAATTTAGGCTGCAGGAGAGCCCAGCTTGCTGCGTTAGCAGTAACAGGTGTTATTTATTGAGGTCTCCCTGTACATCTGACTGAGCAAAACACTACATATATTTTCTGATTTATCTGATTTCTCCCAACTCCTGCATACAGATGAGCAATCTGAGCAACCTGAGAAAAGGGAGTTGCTTTGTCCAAGATATTCTAGCTAGGTAGTGGTCAGCCTGACTGAACCTGAGTCTGTCTGGTTCCTGACTCTTCCTGTCCCACAGCAAAAGCCCTGCTCCTGAGACCTTTTGTAACAGTGGGGCAACTATAAGGAGTGGAAAATGACAAGCTGCTGGGGAACTTGCTGTTTTTTTTCTCATGTGATCGAAGCTAGCACCAAACACTTGATTGCTCTGAGGGTGTGTTGAGATTGAGGGTGTGTTGGCAAGTTCTGGTTCGTAGGATGGTACCTTGGGATGTCCCCTCCAAGGCACTTTCCCTATTTGGGGTGAGATGCCTTTCATGGAGTAATGTGCTCAGAAACCTAACTTGAGTGAGAGCTACCAATTAGCTGGATTCTTAGTGGTCAGCTAGTTAACCAGGATGCTGGGCATCCCAGCAGATATTAGTGTAGGTGTAAGTCAAACTGCCAGTGAATGAGCACACACTATGGCTAGGCTCTGTGCCAGGCCTCCCTGCAGAGCAGATAGAAAGTGAGGATAAGAGACATAAAAGCAATTAGTATGTATTACAAAGTTTGGAACCTAATGCCTGATTCTCTGCTCTTTTCCTTGACTGTTCTCAGAGTGTAGGATGATCTTAGACAGACATGGATATAGAACTAAAACACAAAACTCATTGTGTAGTTCTTTCTAAAAATCCTTCTTTGTGTGCATGCACATGTGTACTGGTACTGGGGCTTGAACTGAGGTGAAGTGTTGTCTCTTGGCTGTTCTCCAGGTTGATGTTGGTGCATTTATTTATTTATTTATTTATTTGTGGGTCTTGGTGCTTGAACTCAGCTTGGGCACTGTCCCTGAGCTCTTCAGCTCAAGACTACCACCCTACCCTTGAGCCAAGCCCCACCTCCTGTTTCCTAGCTATTAATTGGAGATAAGAGTCTCAGGTTCTTTTGTGCCTGGGCTGGCTGTGAACCTTGATCCTCAGATTTTAGCCTCCTGAGTAGCTAGGATTGATTACAGGCGTGAGCCACTATGCCTGCTCTCAAGGTTGATCCTTTCTACACACCCCCACCTCTTGCTTTTGCTGGTTAATTGAAGACAAGAGTCTCAACGGATTTTCCTTCCAAGCAGGCTTCAAACCTCGATTCTCAGATCTAGCCTCCTTAGTAGCTAGTATTAAGGCATGGGCCACTGGTGCCTAGTTCCTTCTTATTTTTTAAAGTAGGAAGTCTGGAACTAGAATAGAGTTAATGCCTCTCAAAGGCTTGTGAATCCTTTTTAAAACAAAAATAAAGAGTGGGCTGAGGTGGAGGGAGGGCCAGCTTTCAACCAGCCAAACAACCAACTGGGGTTTAATGTCAGTGTTTTGTTTCTGCTGGATTTATTGTTAGAGTTTCCTTTTATTTATGGGAATTGATGCTAGCAGAGATATAAGGTTTTCATTATGAAGAAATGTAATTAAATTAGCAAGAATCAACTAATAGCATGGTTACTACCCAGCTGTCATTGAAATGATGTCTAAACTAAGTTGATGGAGAAAAGAGGGGATGTTAAAATCTTTGCCTTCTGTTCCTGGGGAACTCTTGGCCCTCTCGGGTAAAACAAAAGAGCTGTGGGTTCATCTTTGTTGCTTTACAATCTTACTTAGCATTTTAAGGGAGGGGCTGAGTGAACGGATGATGTGGAGATGTAGACAAGCTTGGAGAGGGAAGGAAGTGAAGAAGACTCCACCAGAGATACTAAAGATTCCAGTTTAGATAACAGCAAACAAACCCAGTGCTCTGCGAGGCTCCATTTTTAGCTTTGGACATTTTACATTGGTGGTGGCACTTCTCCTGATTGACCTGCCAAGGAGGCAACGGCAGAGACTTCAAAATCCTTACCACCTGCACAATTGTGTTTCCAGGTCTATGCAGAACCAACCACTGAATGCAGAGAGAATCAGTACCCACTGAGGAGTCAGTGTTGTGACTTATGCCCGCCAGGTGAGATGCCAACTCTCTAGTCCCACAATGGGATCCCTCTTGGTTTGCTGGCAGATGAAGACACACTGTGAACTCAGGTCTGAGATAACCTATTTTCTTCCCCCACTTCTGCCCAGCTGGCATAATGTTCGAGGCTCCCTCCCTGCCAGGTAAACCTCTGCCTTCTCTCCTCTGGAATATTATCTCTTCTATCTTCCCTAACCAAACCACAAAGAGTCCGAGTCATTCATCTGAGTCCCCTCTTCTCCATGGAAGATCTGATTCACTGTTGGCCGGAGATGCTATCATTCCTGATGTTTTCCAGGAAAGAAGTTGGCCAGTGACTGCACTGAATTCACCCAGACACAATGCCTACAATGCGGCAAAGGTGAATTCTCAGATGCCTGGAGCAGAGAGACCCACTGTCACCAGCACAGATACTGCGACCCCCGTACGTGGGCTGTGGGCTGGGCTCCTGGGGAGGGCAACTAGGGGAGGATTTCAGCTAATACTCCTGACTGCATAGCCATTCAGATCATAGTAGCCAGTCTGTTCTGATTGGTCAATGGGAGTTTGGCTTGATTGACTTCCTTTTTTTTCACACTAGAGTTTGAACGCAGGACCTAGTACTTGCTCGGCAGGACTTTTCTTTACTTGGTATCTGTACTTGAAAGGGATCTAAGGCATTGGTGAAGAGCTAAACGAGCCTAGCCCAGCAAGGGGGTTTCCATCCTTTCCTTTCTACTCAGATTTAGGGCTCGAGATCCTGAAAACCGGCACAGCAGAGACAGACACAGTCTGTACATGTGCGGAGGGCTGGCACTGTATAGGCCGTCCTTGTGAGAGCTGTGCCCTGAACAACCTGTGTGGCCCTGGCTTCGGAGTCAAGCAGATGGGTAAGTGGCCCATCTAGGAATCAGCTGTAGTGGTGGAGGATGAGAGCCAGGGGATCTTACCTGAAGGTGATCTGGGTAGTTGGCACAGTTGGCATATGGCCCCAGAGGTGGGGGAGGGGTTGGAGGCTCCTTCCTGGGTTGGCATCCTAGCTAGTGTGAGCAGAAAATGGGATCTTCTGCCTTCTGCCTCCAGCCAGGGGTTTGTGCCTGCCGAGGGGAGGGGAGAATTCCTGTGGAGCTATAACCCTGAGGGGGTCTGGAGCTCCAGGCAGGAGCTCTTCCTGCCCTACCTGTCCACTGGTTCTCTTGAGAGCTTCCTGTGGTCCACATGGTTGATGTCCTCTCCCACCCTGTTCCCAGCTACAGAGACTGAGGACACTGTCTGTGAACCCTGTCCCTTTGGCTTCTTCTCCAATGACTCATCTGCTTCTGAAGCGTGTCGCCCCTGGACAAGGTACGGGTACTGGCTCCTGAGACTGGCGTGGGTCCTGCCTTAACCTCTCCAGCCTCCTGCCCTGTTCCTCCGTGGCTGCACACACTCACCCACTTGTGAACTGTCTGCAGGGTGACCTTGTGTGCGACCCTTTGTCTACTCTTGGTGTAGTTGACATTGCTGATCTCCCATTCTTCTTGCAGCTTCTGTTCTCAGGTAGCATGACTACTCTCCTGCTCCTGCTTCCCTTCCCCAGTCTTCCACTTCCTTCTGTGCTTTCCTCTCTGATCACTTTGCTCACTCTCCCTGGACCAGGTCACCCACCTCTCTGGTCACATTTCCCTGGCATGGTCCCTATCTACCTCCTCCATCTCGGGCACCCTACCATCCAGCCACACATTGAGGCGGTTTTGTTTTATCTTTTAGATAGCGTCTCGTGCTTCCCATGAACCCATCCAGCTTTATATTATGATTCTCCTATTGCCAATTCTCTCATAGTTAAGATTACAGTCACTACCACATGACTTGGGGTTTTTGGGGGGGAAGGGGATAGGTTGTGGAGCTTGGACTTTGGACTCTGGGCCTGGGCGTTGTCCCTGAGCTCTTCAGCTCAAGGTTACCTCCCTGCCCACTGACCCTCAGCGCCACCACTTCCTATTTTTTTTCTAGTGGTTAATTGGACTTTAATGCCTGGACTGGCTTTGAACTGTGATCCTCAGATCTCAGCCTCTTGAGTAATTAGGATTACAGGCCTGAGCCACAGCAGCCGGGCCTGTGTGTGTGTGTGCGTGTGTGCGTGTGTGCGTGTGTATGCCTGTGCCTGCCCTGGGGTTTGAACTCAGAGTCTGGGTGCTGTCCCTGAGCTGTTGTACGCAAGGCTAGTGCTCCTACCACTGAGCCACAGCTCCACTTCTGGCTTTTTTGGGTGCTTATTTGGAGATAAGAGTCTCATGAACTTTCTTGCTCGGGCTGGCTTAAATCATGATCCTCAGATCTCAGCTTCCTGAGGAGCTAGGATTTCAGGTGTGAGTCACCAACACCTGGCTGTGACTCTTACTAACTCTGAGACAGGCCATGTTAACTTGAACCTGGATCCTCCCATCTCTACCTTTTGAGTAGCTAGAATTGTACCTGGTCTGAGATAGAGCCTTTTCTTTTCTTCCTCTGATCCATCCCCTCTATCTGCACCAGTGCCATGTATGGCAAGTACATGGTGAGTCTTTACTGGGGAGAGTCACTTGGTAACTGGAGGCTCCTGTACCCAAGTCAGATCCATGTGCACTGACCTTCAGGCTCTGGCAGCAACCATTGCCCTCTGAGCCCGGACATCCTTATCTGGAAGGTGAGAATGGATTTCTCACACAGCTTGACAATGAAGACATATCAAAGTGTGTGAGCTGGGTGCTGCAGCCCACACCTGTAATCCTAGTTACTCAGGAGGCTGGGATCTGAAGGTCATGGTTTGAAGCCAGCCCAGGCAGAAAAGTCCATGAGACTCTTACCTTCAATTAATCACCTAAAGAGCTATGGCTTCAGTAGTAGTGTGCCAGCTTTGAGCAAAAAAAAAAAAAAAAAAAGCCAAGCAAGGGACCAGGAGTGCTTTCCTAGTATGCACGAAGACCCAGGGTTCAATTCTCCATTACCACATACATAGAAAAGGCCAGAAATGCTGCTGTGGCACACAAGTGGAAGGGCTCTAGCCTTGAGAAAGCCCAAGGACAGTGCCCAGGCGCTGAGTTCAAGCTCTAGGACTGCTAAAAACAAAACCAAACCAAAAAAAAGCTAAGCAAGCATGTAAAGCCCTTAGTTCAAGCACCACTATTGTATGCACAGCATGTTTTATAAACTTTTATAGGCCCTTACGTAAGGCTGAAGTTTGTACTTCAAAGCTTCAAATTCCTTTGCTAGAATTGTCTCTGTCCCCTCATCCTTCCAAGTCCCCTCATTTCATGTGGCAGCTCCTAGCTGGGCATTCTTCAATTTCTCCTTCCTTGAGCTTGCTGGCCACTGACTCCCTAGATAGGTCATCTGGCTGGAGATGGGCCCTGGTTTCCCGTAGATTCTTAATACCACGTGCATGCCCTCCCTCTCCACATGCTGTCCTGCTTAGCTGTAGTGCACTGCTGTCCCACTTGACATTCTGTGGGACTCTGTGCTCAGCTTCCCAAACAAATCTTCCCCGAAGATCCCTAAATCAACTCTTGCTCCCTGAGGAATATTTCCAGCTGTGGCCATTTCAGTTCTCCACTGGGGAGGAGGCCAGGAATGCATCCCACCAAGCTCTGAAGAGCCTCCCCTTGCCCTAGACACAGAATTGCCCACTGCTGCCATAGCTCATGGCCTCCCCCTTCCAGCCTTTGTCAGGTGAATTTCAGCCTGCATTCCGAAGCTAGCATTCATTATCCACTCTCCTATTTACTGTTCTTTAAGATGCGTACTAACCTTTCTTTTGTACTTATGAGTTCCTGGCATTCCCTTAATAACCAGCATGGGATGCTGCCTAAAATGCACATTTGCTCTGTGGACCTGGACTTGCTGATAATTTGCTGCCTCTCTCTCTCAGGGCTACTGCCCTACCCTTGAGCCAAACTCCACTTCCTGCTTTCTAGTGATTAATTGGAGATGAGTCTCAGGTCCTTTTGTGTCTGAGGTTGGCTTTAACCCTTGATCCTCAGATCTCAGCTTCCTGAGTAGCTAGGATTACGGGTGTGAGCCACTGAGCCCAGCTTAGCTGCCTCTCTCTTATGGTTAGAAGCTGTACTATTTCTGTGTGTGTGTGCGTGTGTGCGTGTGTGTGTGTGTGTGTGTGTGTGTGTATACGTGTGTGTATACGTGTGCAAACATATGTAACACGTATGTTTATGCCCAGCTGTGAAGCTGAAGACCTGGTGATGCTGCAGCATGGAACTAAGCAGTCCGATGTTGTCTGTGGTAAGTCTGGGAGAAGGGGAGACTGAGACACACAGATTGGGGGTTGTCAGCAAAGTGGAAAGAGGAAGCAGGTTGTGGCGGGGCATGCCAGCTCTGCTCTGTTACTTGAGAGTCTGGACAACTCACTCCTGTGTTGAGCTTCATTTCTTCATCGATGAAATGGGATGAGTGCAGTGTCTCCGGCAGGTTGGTGATGCAGATGTCTAGTGTGGATTCTTGCAGTCTGGAGGCCTTCCACGGCTGCCACCTGCTAACCAAGCTTCAGTAGATAGCAGTAGGCTGTGACATTGTCTCTAGCAGGCCCGTGGGTTGTGGGGCTTGAACTCTGGGTGTCGTGCCTTAGCTCTTCAGCTCTAGGCTATCGCCCTACCTCGTAAGCCACAGTACCACTTTTGGTTTTCTAGTGGTTAACTGGAGATAAGAGTGTCGCAGACTTTAGTGCTGGGGCTGGTGTTGAACTGCAATCCTCAGATCTCAGCATCCTGAGTAGCTAGGATTACAGGCGTGAGCCACCCAGCCTGGATTCAGTTTTCTTTTTTTGGCAGTCAGGGGCTTGAACTCTGGGCCTGGGTGCTTTCCCTGAGCTCTTCAGCTCAAGGCTAATGCTCTACCACTTGAGGCATAGCACTACTTCTGGTTTTCTGGTAGCAAATTGGAGATGAGTCTCACAGACTTTTGTGCCTGGGCTGGCTTTGAAATCACAATCCTCAGATCTTAGCCTCCAGAAGTAGCTAGTCAATTTTGAATGGAGAATGAGGAACGTTGGCTTGAGTACAGATCACGAACTATTCATTACAGGTGGCTGGACAAGTCATTTAGTGAGTGGGAAAGGTCATGGGTGAGACAGAATGTTCTTTTTGCTTCTTATTGGGATGGACATTCTTCTGTAGAGCTGGGGCTGGGGTGAGATGTGAGAGGCAGTTGGGGTACGATCTTTAAGATCGTGCTTTAAAAATGTGATAACTAAGATTTTGATGCAGTGTTTAAAAAAAAACCCAAAGAAGTAAAATAATCATAATAAACAACAGAATTTGAAATAGTTCCTACCTTGCATTTGCATGACTCTGCCTCATTCACTCCATCCTGATCCAGTAAAATTTTATTTAAAAAACGAGGAGGGGGCACCTGTGAACGATTGTTTATTGCTTGGATGGAAAAAAATGCTCTCTGCCCACCTCAATTGTTCCATAACAAATGGAACAGAGCAGACACAAAGGAAGCTCTCTCCTATGTCAGAGAGGGGAATGCTAGGAAGTGTGCAAGTCAACCACCACTGCTTCGTTCTAACTATGGATGCTGGCTTCTCCCGAAGTGAAAAGAAACTAATGTCCAGATTCTTAAAATATGAACTTTCCTATCCCCCCAGCTAAAAATATGGGTAGCTACCTCAAAGCTGTCTCGAAATGGTGTCAACCAATACTTACCTGCCCAAGGGCCAGATGACGTAGATGAGGGAGGGAGATGGCATAGATGAGCTCATTCCCTGGAGGGTGTTTGAGGTCGACAAGGGAGCACAGCGTTGCAGTGGAGGCCGGAGCAGTTAGGGGTGGGTTGTACTCAGGTCTCCATTTCTCCAGGTCCCCAGTCGCGGAGGAGAGTCCTGGTGGCAATTCCCGTCATGATAGTTATCCTGGGCGCCGTCTTTGTGGCCTCTATCTGTATCAGTGAGTCTTCCCGTGGGGAGAAGATGAGGAGGGAGGAGGGTGTACTTTAGAGGCCAGTTGGGCCTTCCTAATGCTTCGTCTCTTCCTTTACCCTCTAGGCAAGGCAGCCAGAAAGCCCAAGGCTAAGGTAGGTCAGCTCTGGTACCCTGGGTGGGATGTTGACAGCCTGGGAAGATACTTTTTGTCTGCAGAACAGGAGAATTGGTTCAGGGTCTGTCCCTGTGGCCAGTGGGATGGCAACAAAACAGGCTACTGCTCCCCCTCCCCCGTGGTCCAGCCTGGCAACCTTCACGCCACTCACACACATCCCCATGGAGCTAACCTTGTCACCACTGGCCAAGTCTAGCACTAGCGCTTCTTTATTCTTTCCCTGGCGTTTGCCATGGTGGTGGTGGTGGTGGCGGCGGTGTGTGTGTAGGGGGGAGGGGCAGGGGTTGGATCTTGGATTTGGGGTCCAGTGTGGGGGACCAGAGAGGCAGAGCCATTGGCTCCTATTCTAGAAGCTTCTTCTTACCTTCTCTGTGGCCAGCAGGGGGCAGGAAGCACCTAAGGAATTCACCCTGCCATGTAGGTGGTGGGATCCACTTCCCGGGTGTGGGCTAACCTCACTCCTGCGCTCCCCAGGCCCTCCCTCCTCAGGACGTATGGCAGGACCCCGTGGAGATGGAAGACTTCTCCGGCCACAACCCCGCAACCCCTGTGCAGGAGACCTTGCATGGATGCCAGCCCATTACCCAGGAGGAAGGCAAAGAAAGCCGCATCTCCGTGCAGGAGAGACAGTGAGGCTGTGTGTGCCATGGACAGGACATCCACGCAGGCACAGAGCACGTGCCTGGAGAGCTCAGGACTACTGAGCATGAGGGGCTGGCACTGCTGGGGCCACGCCCCTGCCTGAACCCCTAAGGTTTAAAAGGAGACTACAGCAACCCCTTTTAGAACTTTCAAACCTGTCCTGGAGCCGTCCCATCTCGTCCCTTGCTCTTGAAGGTGGAGGAGAAACTTGAAGGATGTGGGGAGGGGGCACAGAGTAATACCCACCAAACCTTCCAACCCAGCCCAGCCATTCAGTGCCCAGAGACAAGGTCCCAGTGTCACTGCAGCACTGGATGTGGCACCGGAAGTCAGGATATGGGTTAAACCCATTGTCAATAAGGCAGGTTGTAAGTACAGAAGCTTAAAGACACCATATATACACTATATTAGGGTATATGTAGTGTTACCACAAAGCGTATGCAATAAAACGTGTTATGTGTACACTGCTGCATAGGTATGGAAGGATAGCTGTGTGTATAGGTATGGATATTCTATATATTTATATATAATTTATGTAGGCAAAACAAGGGCTGTGGAAGGATGCACTGAAAACTCCCAACTTGAGGGTGGTAGTGTCTAGGCCAGGGAAGACATAGCTTTCCCATATGTATATATATTTTTCCAAAGGAGAGTAAATTGGCATAACGCTTGTGTAATTAAAAAATCATCAAACATGTATAAAGCAAACTGGGGGTGGACGTGCTGGGTGACATGAGCTGTTTAATTTGTTGTCAGCTTCTCAGAATGGGGGTAGTTTTTTTGTGTGCTCACATCTCCTATCAGCTTAAAAAAAAAAAAAAATGGCCTTCTCTCCATTTGACTCCCGTCCTCCGGAGCTGAGATCTGAGAATCACCATTCCAAGGCAGCCAGGGCAGGAAAGTCCTTGAGACTTTTATCCCTAATTGACTTCTCAAAACACCTGAAGTAGAGTTGTGGCTTGTCAGAGAAAAAGCTGAAGGACAGCACCTAGTCCCCGCGTTCGAGCCCCAGGACCTGGGCTGACCCTCGGGAGCCCATGTGTCTAGCTCCTTACAGGAAGATGCTGGGACTTCCAGTGCCTTCCAGCCTCCCCCTGCTCCTCCAGCCGCTGCTGCTTTGTCAGATGGTGCCCCTTCCCCACCCCCCAGCAATACCCGGGGATAAAAATAGACCGTCCTGTTCTCTCTTCCCACTGTGCCAACTGAGGGGGAGCCTAGTCAAGAGGAGCGGCAGATGGAGTGGGAGCAGAGGGGAGGGGAGGAGGGCCAGAGGACAAGGGCTGGAGGGGGAGCCATGGAAAGTGCCATCCACTGGCCAGACACAAAGGTGGGGAAGGGGGCGTTCGCGCAGTGCTCCCAGCCTTTCCCAGTGCCTTGATGCTTTAGATTGCTCCCCGGGCCATGCTAACTGGAGACAGGGGGTGAGGAGAACTTTCCCAGTGGGGAGGGTAAGAGCAGCTGGGAGCTGAGAGATGGGCACCCACTTGGCAGGCTTCCCAGAAGAGCTTTGAGGGCCGTGTGGAGACAGCAGGTGCAAGGTAGAAGAACGGGGAGGGCAACTTTGGGACACAGCCACCTTCTGCCACCTAGACCCCAGGCCAGGGGAGCTCAAGATCTGTGAGAGGCACCGGACCCTTGTCTGCCCAGGTCCCAGGCGCCTCATCCCCAACATCGTAGATCCTGTAATCACTGCCACTCTGCTTCCCAGTTTCCTTAGCTGGCAAATGGCTGCTAGTCTTGTGGATGTTGTCGGCCACTGCTGTGTTTCCTCCTCCGGGGGTGCATGGCCTTAAACAGGAGCAGAATCAGCTTAGGGGTTGGCTTGCTGGCCCCACCTCCAGTGCTTTAGCTCAGTAAGTGTGGGACAGGGATGAAGGATGGCATTGCTAGCGAGTTCCCTGAGTGTGACTGAAGCTGCTGGGATCACACTTGGAGCTTCCAGGTGTCAGCAGCATTATTACGTCTGTTGCTGGCTGGGCTTGGAGCTGCCCTGGTCTGAAAGACATGCTTGGTGAGGATGTAGGCCTGGTATGGTCCTGGGAACATGTTCTTAGCCAACCAGGGGTGCAGGATAAACACCCCAGGCTCTGTGTCTGCTGGAGGGACAAATTGGGGTGTGTGTATGTGTATGGGGGGCATTTCTGGGCCCACCTGTATGTTGTACCTTTTTATATTCGTTTTACTAGTAAATTCTCCTGGCTTCTACCTCCATGTGTCCTCGACTTTATTTGTTTATTTGTTTTTTTTTTTTTTTGCCAGTTCTGGGCTTGAGCTCAGGGCCTGAGCACTGTCCTTGGACTTTCTCAAGGCTAGAGCTCTACCATTTGAGCCTCTGTACCACTTCCAGCTTTTTTATATATATGTGGTACTGAGGAATCGAACCCGGGTCTTCATGCATGCTAGGCAAGCACTTTACGACTAGGCCAAACTCCTGGCCTCTCGACTTTCTTTTTGTAACGATCTGGTAACGATATGCCCTCAGTACCCAAGGGCAGGGAGAAGCCCTTGGAAGCCCACCCCCTGCCCTGCCACCATGGGCCTTCTGCTCTGATTTATCTCCATTGCTACTTCCTGGGTTCAACTTCCCAGTCCACTGCCTATCTTCAGTTCATGTCCTTTCCTGTCTCTCCAGTCCCTCCTCTTCCTTTTGGGTTTTGCGGAGCCTGTGTCCAAGATGGCATCATTTTGTGTCTCTTAGTGTGTCTCACGGGGAAGAAGGGGATATTGGTAACTCAGAGCAAATTCTGATTCTAATGCAGCTGGGCCAGGAGCTTTCTATAGACTCGGGAAGGTTATTTTCTGGGTTGGACTTTGGTCCCAGATGGGCCACGAAGGGGCAGTGCCCTATGCATCCTATGGGCCTGAAAATAGAGGGAATCTGATTGTTTTGCCTGATGCTGATTGGGAAGTAGTGTGAGGCATAGAGCTGCCAGGAGGTGGCACCAAAGTTGCATCCAAAGACCCTGACTGGACCAATTTGGCAGTCGTGTGTGAGGTTGGCATTGCTGAGCTGCCTCCCTGGAGATAAGGCCTTCCCACCTTTTCAGTGGAGCCTCCCGCAGCCTTTCTGAACGACATTCCTTAGCACACCTGAACTGTATGTCCCGTCTGACAAGCTAAAAGCTTACTGTGTGCCAGACACAGCCCCAAGAACTTTCTGGGTGATGCTTTAGTTGCCACGACAACCCACAGGAGGTGTGGTTTCACGTCACAGATAAGGCTCTGAGGTTGAGTGACTTGGCACAGGTCTCAGGAAGCAGAGCTGGGCTGTGGACCCAGTGAGATTCACCCAGTAGCCTGATAGGCTATCAAGGCCATGTGACTAGGCCAGGTCGGAGGCACATGATAGTAATCCGAGCTACTCTGGAGGTGGAGGTCAAGTTGGAGGTGGACTCCAGGCAAAGTTAGTAAGATCCTATCTCAAAGCCCAAATCAAAAAGGCTGGGGGGATGGTTTCCATGGTCGAGCATTTGCAGTCTGTGGCTCCACCACCAGTACTCCAAAACCAAGACATTTGAAAGAAAGCGTAGCTTCTCACGATTGGAGGGAGGCAGCTAGCCTCGAGAGGAGGTGGAGATCAGGGACCCACACTGGCCCAGGGCGTGGAGAGGGAGGCCAGCAGGGTCCAGAGTCCTGACAGCAGAGGCTTCGGCTGGCTTTGGGGGTGAACATCTATCAGCTCTGTTCCGTGATTTCCCAGAAGAAGAAAGATGTGGCTGGGAATTCAGATTTTTTTTTTTCCTGTGAAATCTTCCAACACAAACACCATTAATCCCACAGTTAACAAAACAAAACAAAAATGAAAGCCTCTCCGTGAGCACCTGAGAGATGGTTGAGCTCAGAAGACTTGGAATTTCATTATGTGCAGCCCTTTCATTTTAGATCTGGGGAAATGGAAGCCCTCAGTGGGTCTGCAGCCAGCTCAGACACTGTCCTAGGCAGGTTATTTCTTTCCTCCACAACCATTCAGGAGGCAGCAGATTGCTCTGGGAACGCAGCCTGCACCCCATACAGGGTGACCAGCTGGGTGCACTTGCATCCCTAATTCCATAGCCACTGCCTGAAGCTGCAGCCCCATGTGCGCCCAGGCAACCCGCTCTCCTGCATCCTGCAGGTCCTGGCGGCAGCTCCTCGGATTCCTTGGGCAGCAGAAGTTATTAGAGACAATGCCCCTAGGACCTCTGTCCCCCAGGGTGACTCTCAGGAAATTACAAACCAGCTGCACGGGTGCGGCCATGCAGTTTTAATTTGTTTAAAGAAAAAAAAAAGAAGAAGAAAAGAAAAGCTAGAAAATCCCATGTTGTGGTTGGGGGTGGGGGATTTCAGAAGGGGCCCTCTGAGATTAGCAGACAACCCGTGCGTGCGTGCGTGCGTGTGTGTGTGTGTGTGTGTGTGTGTGTGTGTGTGTGTGTGTGTCCAGGTTAGGGTTCAACAAGGTTAGCTGTAGATTTGACGGATCTATCCTTTATTCTGGTGCCCTCTTTCTCTTTGGGTTGACTGGCACATCCCACTGGGCCTTGGTACCCAGCTATTTCCCAGCCTTCTCCAGGCCCCAACACTCCACCCTTCATTGGCAGCCTGGTCTTCATCCCCCTTCCTCCCTCCCTCCCTCCTTTTCTTCCTCTTCTCCCCCCCTGCTTCTAGCCTTGTGCCCACCTCCTTCCTCTCTCCAGCTCCTCCACCTCACTTGTGTTCTCTTTGGAACAAGTGTTATTGTTTTGGCTAATTACAAAAGTCAGACTCATGCATCAGACACTCCCCATCAAAAGCAATAAACAGGAACAGGAAAATAAGACCCTCCCCCAGGCCTCCCACAATCGTGCCAATCACAAGTTATGGTCCGTTCAGACTTGCTGTTGGTGCCAAAAAAATATTTTTTTTAACTTAGGATATTATTACATTCACTGTTTGGTAAGCAGCCTTCTTCGCTTAGCAGTGTACAGCAGACATCTCTGTCTCTCCTTGCCAATAAATATAGATCGACAACATGTTTCTTAATCGCTGCATAGATTCCTTTGTATGGCAGGATTTTGATTTATGTGAGGACTCCCATATTGCTGGACTTGCAGGCCGTTTCTCCGTTTTTTCTTTCAGAGCTTTTCTTGGATGCTGTCTCTGCTTTTCCTCCTGCGACCACATTTCTCTCCTTCCTGCCTGTACTGGGTTTGAACTTAAGGCTTTGTATTCACTCACTTTGCTTCCTCAGCTAATGCTCTACCACTTGAGCCATGCTTATTTTGGACATGGAGTCTCATGGATTGTTTTTCCCCCTGCCTGGGGTGGCTTTGAATGGTGACCCTCTGGGTCTCAGTCTCCTGAGTAGCTAAGATTACAGGCATGAGTCACTGGGCCTACCCTGTTTCCTCTCCTTGTCTTCCATCCTCTTCTACCTTCACCCCCCACCTTGTTTCTCTTTTTAAAGGCCCTTATGGAAAGGCAAGGCCCTCCGGGGCCCTCTCTGCTCCCCTTCAAGCCGGTACCCTGTAGAGGGGTGAGGGTTGGCTGTGTTTAACTTGCTCCCCTCTGTATCAGACGTGCTGTCTCATTAGCCAGCCTGTCCCCCCAAGTGAGGCAGGCAGGAACCACAGTAGCAGCAAGAGGCCTAATTGAATGTAACTAATTATTCACTCCCTTAAATGGGCCTGGGAGGGACAGAATTACTCACTCTGAGCTGGGGAGACCAAGAACTGGCCGGCTGGCAAACAAATCCTGGGGCCTGCTGGAGACAGCTCTCTTTGGAATACTAATTAGGGCTGAAGTGAAGGGATACAGTCAGGCAGGACAGCCTCTCCTGGCCTGGCCTCATCCTGAATGTTGGGGTTCCTGGGGTGTGTGTGTGTGTGTGTGTGTGTGTGTGTGTGTGTGTGTGTGTGTGTAAACCTAACTGGAGGATCTCTGGACGTGGTAATAAGGAGGGGGTGGGGGTAGGGAATAGCTTGCTGGGCCTGCAGCTGGAGCTGGAGGCCAGCCTGGGTTGATGTTCTCTGGGGACAGAGGTGGGAGGGACAGGGGGAGGAGCCAACCAAGGAGCAGGGGAGCTGGCTCAGCTTAGGAGGAAGCCTCTCTTGTTCTAAGCCCCTAAGGCTGGGGCTGGGTCCTGCACTAAAGACCACATGGACACCCCACCACTTAGCTTAAGCCTGAAAGTGAGGCGCAGAGGAGTCAGGGAGGCAGTACCTCCAGGGCTGCCTCCTGTCTAGACAGAGCTATGATCCAGACCCACGCCAGGACCTTACCCCAAGCCCTGGAACTACCATTTCCCTGGGAGCAGGGTGTGAGGATGGGGCTATAGGCGTTGGCGTGTTCTCATGGGCTCCCTTGTGCTTCTGATATCCCTCAGGACCAGGAATCACCAGCTCAAGACTTTGGTGCCCTATACTGGTTTGTGTTGTCTGTTCCAGTGACATTCAAGACACCCCTTGTGATGGAAGCTCTGATCCTACCTAAGGCCTTCCCCTCAGGAACAGCCTGAGGGAAGGGACCGGGTAAGGGAAGCGAGGATGTCCAAACAGACTGTGTGGGGGCAGAGCAGGGGCCTCTGAGCTGGTTCACCATTCTGTGAACCAGGTCAGAAGTGAGAGGTCAGTGAGAGATTGTGGGGATACAAAAAGAGGGGTGAACCAGGTGTGTGTGCGTGCGTGCGTGCTCACACGAGTATAGTGGAAGGATAATGGAGGGTGCAGGGGTAGGTATGGCAGGTGTAGTTACAGTCTGATTCGAGATGCCATGTCCATGCCAGGAACATCCATGTCTGTTGAGCCTTCGTGGAGAGTATGGTTAACCTGCCAGCTGAGCAAAGTTGGCTCAGAGAAGCCGAATGAGTGGTCCAAAGCCACACTGCAGAGCTCAAATCCAATTTCTGGCTTGCTTCCATTCCAAACCCTATGCTCCTTTTTGCTATATTGTTTTTCTTCCCCTGTTGTATTTGTGATCTCTTCCCTAGCAGGGGTTTCAGGCTACTAGTTGGCTTGTGTGTGCATATGCATATGTGTGTTCTCCTTATTGGAGGAGTTCGCTGTCCGTAAATCCCCTGCTGACCAATCAGAGCAGGGAGGAGGGCCTTTCCTCCTGCCCCTGTCCCCTCAGCCCTCTCCAGTGACCACTCAGTGGATGGCTGGTTAGCCTTGAGGCTGGGGGCTGAGATGGGGTGAGGTGGGGAGAAATGGTGGGTCATCCTTGCCAGTCAACTGGCCAAGTGATAAAGTAGTGTTGTTTGTAACCAAGGTGATGGGAGCCCCCACCTCTGGAGCAGACCCTCCCTTTTCTAAGCTTTCAATCTACCCCCTTCCCCAGTAGAAGTAGTGGGGAGAGACAGACAGGGGTCCAGTCACCTCCCTGCTCCGCTGCTGACCCCTCCAGTGTAGAAACATGGGAGTATCATGGGAAGCAGCAGGTGCCTGAGCCCTTGCTGACCCCACAGCCTTCTCACTGGCCTATGCATCTTCCTGGAGCCAGGGTTGAAGTGAAATCATAGTGGGATAAGTTTGTATGGATGACTGAGGGTGAGAAAGCCGCTGCCAGCCCTTCCCCAACCCACACTGAGGCCAAAGGTGCGGCTGGACTGCTTTCTCTCTCCCAGGGCTGGGGTGATGGGAGGCTCTCAGAGCCCCTGGTTCAAACAGGACCACTTATCTCCACAACTGGAGGAAGGACTCCAGGCTCCCAGGTTAGAGAGTACCAGGCCAGGGGAGGGCATGGGTGAGGCTGATCCAGGGAAACAAGTATGTGATGGGGTGGGGGAGGATTCAGGACCAAGAGTGAGGCTTTTGTCTTTAATTACTGGCTTCTAATCAAGGCCAGCAACCAATCAATGTGCCTCAGAGGCCAGGGTCCTCGAAGAATCCCTGCTGTGCAAAGTATTAACTCACTAATCTCCAGGACTGGACCAGGATGGGGCTGCTCAGAGGGCCTGGAGGTGGCACCCTGCTTACCCTCAGGTCAGGAGGCAGTTGGGCATTTTAAGGGCCTCTGAGGGCCAGGGCTGGCACATGGATGCCAGTCTTGTGGATGGTAAAGGCTGGGCAACAGTCTTTCTGACTCCTCTCCAAGCTCAGGGACTCTGACAACCTCCGAGGGTGACTCCTGTAGAGATGTGGGAACTGAAGGATCCGGAGTCCAGACCATGCCTGCTTCTCCTCCAGGGGCCCCTCCACCCACCCTGGGCACTGCATTGGGAGTGGACATAGCCAGCTTGATGGGATGGGATCTTAAGGCTTTCCCTGCAAGGCCAGCTTTAGCCATAGGGGAGGTGAGGCGGCCAGGGCAGTGGGAGCTTGGAGGGAGGACTGACTCCTCCTCTCCTCCCTTCCTAGGAAGGGCATGGTAGCTTCAGGGACTGAAGAGACCTGACAGTCAGGCCATCAGCACCCACTGCTGCTGTGGGCCTGGGAAGGGGCAGTGAGCAAGTGGGGTGGGGTGGGAGCCAGACATCAGGCAAGGAGGCTCTGGAAATGAGATTTGCCTTGTTATCTTGTTCAGGCCCAGTGTATCCAAGGAGCTGGGAGTGGGGAGAGGGCGTTGGGAACGGAGCCCATGCTGGCCGGGTTGAGCTCCTGCTGAACGTGTGCATGTGCGTGTGCATGTGCATGTGTGTACATGTGTGTGCATGTGTGTACATGTGTGTACATGTGTGTACATGTGGTGTCTCCTGGGCAGTGTACCAGTCCTTCCTGAAAACCTTGCTTCTGTTCATCTGTCTGGACCCCTCTAATACCCACAGTATGGCTTTCAGTCTATCCGGGGAAAGAAACTTCCTGAAAGATCACTTATCACACAATAAGCTGGTAGGCCACCCTATGAACCACCTTGGCTGTGTGTGTGTGTGTGTGTGTGTGTGTATGTACACATGCACTTGCACCAATACTGGGGCTTAAACTCAGGGCTTTCAGCTCTCTCTTGGCTTTTTTGCTCAAAGCTGGCTGATATTTCTCTCCTGTGCATGTGAGTGGCTAGAATTAGCACCATCTGAACTTGTGTGTGTGTGTGTGTGTGTGTGTGTGTGTGTGTGTGCGTACCCATATGCTCCTGATGGGTTTGTGGGTCTGGACCCATCTGAACATCTGATGGCTTGGGCCAGATGGGCAGGGAGGGGTGGGCAAGCTGGGCACAGGCCCAGGATGGTCTAGGTGGGGCCAAGCCCTGGCAGTAGGTGGGTCTGAGCATGTTCTAGAGGCACAGCCTGGCAGGGAACAAAGGGTAATCAGTGGAGAGGCCACAAGAGCATCTGATTGAGGAAGAGGAATTAGAGCGGAGCCTCATGGGGCCCTGCAGGGGGTGGGGGCTGGTGTTCTGATTGGAGCTGAGCAGGTGCAGTGGGCTTACCTGGGTTACAAGAGGGCGGGGAGCTGGGGAGGGCTGAGGGAGGAAGCCCAGGAATGATGGAACAGGGAGGGAGGCGGGCAGGCTGCTGGAAAGGGGGTGCGGAGTTCAGGCTGTTTACACATCCCATGGGCCCAATGCCTGCTGTGATCTGGAGGTGGACTCTGATCCATTGTGTCCTCTGCCTGGCTCTCAAGGGAGGGTCCAGAGAAGAGGCGACTTGATCAAGGTCACATCTCTAGGAATCCAGGTCACTTGACTTCTCAGGCCTATTGCATGGCCAGTGAGAAGTTACCTGATTGCTGGTACAGAAAGAAAACAAACCCAGCCTGAACCTGGCAGAAGGGGAAACGCCTACCTGGAGGGAGGCAGGCAGCCACCGTAGCTCCCTGATACAGGGGTCTTGCCTGCTGGGAGGTTTGAAGGCATGGTCTTCATCCTTGTCATAGGGGCTTGGGTCAGAGCCCCTAGGTTTGAATCTCAGACCTGTCCCCTCATTTCTTCATGAAGAAGCAGAGGCAGCACCTTCTCTCTGCCAGTGCAGCTGCCCTGCTGTCTTCTGTCCCACCTTCTTCTCCCCAGGGGCTTTAAAAGCATTCCTTAGGTTCTGTCACTCCACCACTTCAAACCCTCACTGGCGTTTACCACCGATCCTGGCCCTTTGCTCTGGTTTATAAGGCCTTGTTGGGACTTTTCTATTCTGTCTTGTGTGACTCCCTAGTCCACAACATTCTTGTCACCTTGTCCCCTTTATGCTGGAGCATAGACTCAGCCCCACCTTATTCCTTGGCAAGCTTGGTGTTCCTCTAGATGTGGTTTGAAGGCCACCTAAAAGGCCACCTTTACTGAGATGTCCTCCCTAATTGCCTGGTAGTGTGCTGGCCCCCATCTCCTCTTTCTAGCTCTCTGTGGAGCATAATTCTTTTCCCTTTGGCTTTCCTTTTCTCCAGAACTGGGAATGCTGTGCAAACAGGAAATGGCATCTGGCTCTCACTGTGGGAACTGAGAAACAGAAGCAGTGAGTGGTGGTCTTGCTGCTTGTTGGGTATATGACATTTAATACTATATTCTCTCTCTTTATCTCTCTCTCTCAGTGCCCAGAATGGTGCCAGGCTGTAGAAATGATCATCAAGTATTTGTTGACTGCATAATAAATTGATTTGTTTTTACAAGTCCCCCTTGTGTGGCAAATCTCATTGCCTTCCCAATTCTAGTTAGTAATATTGTTTCCTTTGCAGAATAAAAGTATAGGGGTATGGTGACACATGTCTATAATCCCAGCACTTGGGATATGGAGGCAAGAGGACTGAGAATCTGAGGCCAGCCTAGGCTATGTAAAAAGACCAGGTCTCAAAAGATAGAGGGAAGTAAGCCTGGTACCAGTGGTTCACGTCTTTAATCCTAGCTACTCAGGAGGCTGAGATCTGAGGATTGTGGTTCAAAGCCAGTCCAGGCAGGGAAGTCTGTGAGACTCATCTCCAGTAAACTACCAACTAAGTAAATGAAAAGATAAATCAATTAATAAATAAAATTGAAAAGGCAGGACAGAAGAAAAAAAGAGAATAAGGATCTCAAGAAATATCTGGAATATGTAAAAATCTTTGACAACTCAACAATCAAATAGCAAATACAGTTTAGAAATGGGCAAAGGATTTATATAGACATTTCCTAAGAAGACAGATAAATCACCAATAAGCACAGGAAAAGATGATGACATCATTGGTCTCCAGGGAAACACAAATCAAAACCAGAACAAAAAGACCCTCAATCCCCAGTGTAGTATCGCCTCACAGAATGGTTGAGATAAAAAAAGACAGTTGCCAGCTGGGTGCCAGTGTCTCATGCCTTCACCCTAGCTACTCTGGTGGCTGAGATCTGAGGGTCTCAGTTCCAAGCCATGCTTGGCAGGAAAAATCTATGAAATTCTTATTTCCAATTAACCACTAAAAAAGCTGGAAGTGGAGCTGTGGCTCAAGTGGTGGAGAGCTGGCCTCGAGCAAAAGAAAAGCTCAGAGACAGCATCCAGGCCCTCAGTTCAAGCCAAAGAAGAAAAAGAAAAAAAAATAATAAAGGCAGGTGCTATCAAGTGTCAGGCAGAGCAGGGAGAAATTGACACGCTCACACACTGCAGCTGGCATTGCAAAAGGGCGCAGGCCCTGTGGAAGCAGGTTAGCAGGAACTGAAGTTAAACAGGGGTGTCCGGGGGCCCCAGCATTCTCCCAGCTGCATACCTCCGGCAGAAAGAGAGCACTCACGAAACTTGTTCCTGGATCTGGACAATACCCTTCACCCAAATGGCTGGAAAGCAAGACTGGTCAATGTCCACAGACACTTGATGAAGGAAATGGGAGGCGTGGAACAGTGGCTGTCACGACAGGAAGGAAAGCCACGCATGGGAGCTGCCGCGTGACTGGACCGTGGAGAGCAGCTCTCACCAAGCCTCCCTTTCTGGGAACTGTGCAGGGCTGTGGGAGCTGGGGGAGGGGAGAACGGGAAGCGCTGAGCAGCGTGGGCACGGGGTGTCCTGGGGGGGCGAGGAGGAATGTTCTGATTGGCTGTGGGGATGACCGTGAAACTCGGTGACGCGGTAGACCACTGAGTCACACACTTGGAGAAGATGGGGTTGCATTATGCGCCTTGTCCTTTGGAGAAGGACCCCGTGTGGTGGTGTACACGAGCAGTCCCGGTCCTCCGAAGGCTGAGGCAGGAGGCCTGAAAGCTGGAGGTCAGCATGGGCTTCATAACAAACACACGAGTTGCTGGCTTTTTTCTTTTAAATTAGGGACATTCAGTGAAGTCACAGGAGCGGCTGTGAAGGACTACACTGGGCTTTCAGGCTGACAGGCAAGGTTCTGCAGAACCCCAGCTTCTCGTCCTGCCCTCATCAGCCACTGTGGCCAAGGGGCTCCCCGAGATCTCCCAGGCTGCCTGTCCCTGCGGGCTCTGGTTCCTGCCTGGGCCCCTCCCCCGCTCCCCCTGGTTCAATTCAACTCATCAATGTAGGTTGGACTGGCGAGGGAGTCTCAGCCCTGCTGAAAGGCAGACATGGTCTGAGGGGCTGCTGGGTTCCAGGCAGTGTGTGGGCAGCTGGAAGAGGACCCCCCCACTCCCGAGCTGGGTGTGAAGGGGATGGGGAGGACCTGACACTGACCCCCAGAGAGTCCCCCAAAAGGGACTCTGGGGAGACAGCAGGCAAAGAACAGTCCAAGAGGGTCCTGTGCTGAGGGCCGGGGGGCCGGGGGGTGGGGTGGGGGGGAGGGAATGCAGCCTGTGGTGGTGCTGTGCGTGTGTGTGCGCGTGCACACACAGGCACATGTGCCTTGTCACAGGATGTGGTATTTACAGAGCTGTTAGATCCAGGCCACATGGCACGATAGCTGTCCTTACTCCCACTCATCGGTCATCTCTGCCTTGCTCAGCCATCGTCTTGTTCTCGACACCCCCTCCCTGCCAGGAAGGACATGGCTTTGTGCTGTTCATTGCTGGGTCCCCAATAGCCAGGACAGTGGCGGGCTCCTGGAGACACTGGATGCTTATCGAATGCATGGATTTACCTGTCTGTCTCCTCTGCTGGACTGAGTTATTTAAAGTCAGAGGTTTGGTGGTCATTGCTCTTTCCCCAAGGCTAAGCACAGAGCTGGGCTCTACCACACACGACTTAATATTTAATGAGAGAAAGAATGAATGCATGTCTCCCTTAACCTGTGACACATTCCTGAAGGGCAGGAATATCGGAATTTTTTTTATCCCAGGATTTCCAGCATTGCCTGGCAGCAGAGGATACTTGGGTTTGCTGAGCCCTGTAAGAGTTTCCTCTAGATAGATTCTGATGAGGTCTATTTTGCCAGATAAGCCAGAACAGAAAGCAGGCTAATTATAATTTCTTTTCTTTTTTTGTGCTGATACTGGGACTTAACTCAAGCTGGCGCACGACCACCTGAGTTACACCTCTTCTTCCAGCTTTTTGCTAGTTAATTGGAGATAAAAATCTCATGAGGGGCCAGGAGTTTGGCTTAGTGGTAGAGTGCTTGCCTAGCATGCCCGAAGACCAGTACTACATACATAGTAAAAGCCGGAAGTGGTGCCGTGGTTCAAGTGGTAGAGCTTTAGCCTTGAAGAAAAAGCCCAAAGACAGTGCTCAGGTCCTGAGTTCAAGCCCCAGGACTGGCAACAAAAAAAAATCTCATGGATTTTCCTGCCAGTACTAGCTTCACACAATCCTTGGATCTCAGCCTCTTGAGTAGCTAGGATTACAAGCATGAGCTACCAGTGTCTGGCTTTGTACAAATGTTTTTTTAAGGAGGCAAAAAGAGGAGATGCCAGCCAGTCCAGGGTCTTAGGAGGCTGGCATCACAGGTTCTGCTGTGTGGACAGATCAGTCCTGGATGAGGGCTCTGAGGGGGAGGGGCATGACCAGGAACATCAGGGAACATTTTCTAGGGGTCAGGACCCTTTTAGACCAGCCCTCCTCTGGCAACTGGCAGGCTGTTCCACCAATGAGGTGTGGGGGCAGCTGGTGATGGTGGAGGGATGGGACAGATGGTGGGAGACAAGGAAACCCCATGTTCGTCTCCATCTGTTACATTTAATTGACTTCCTGCAGAAAGAGAAAAAAAAAAAACAAAACCAGCCCAGTTGCAAGGATGAAATTGCTAATTAAAAGGCCCTCTGATTAGATAGACAAATATTTACCAATTATGTCTGACCCTGTCTGTCCCTCTTATGTCTGAAAACCTCCCCATCAGCAACGTGGCCACAGCACACCCAGCTGGTGGCTCTTCCACCAATCGCTCTCCTGGGGCTCAGACTGTCTGCCGGTGAAATAGGGTAGGAGAGGGATAAATAGTCATTCAACAAACACTCACAAAGCTGACTGCATGGTGAGGTCAGGCTCACTGTTGGGCCCCAGGAAGCCAGATTTCTGGTTCTTTTGGCTCTATGAATGTCAGTAGCTCACTTGTGAAGTGGGCTTGGCTTGCCAGCTTGGGCTTGCGGGTGCCACGGGAGGGCCCCTCTTTTCTTGGTCCAGGAAGGAGGCACCTTCCACCCCTTGTCTTCATGCTGAGGCTCCCACTGAAGGAGCAACAGCTGAAGAGGTGCCATCTTGAAGGAGGGGGAAGTAGAGAACCCAGTTTACTTATGTGACCACTGCTCGTTCTCTTTGGCTTCCTGGACCTCAGTTTCCCACCTGTGAAGCATAAAGACTTAGGACTAGATCACACCAGCGCCCAGCCCTTCTCTGTTTTTCCCACTGAGCTTTTACTATAGGCCAAGTACTGGGCTAAAGCTGTTCACATAGCATCTCATTTAACGCCCTCAGGCTGCACAGAGGCAGGCTCTGAGACTCCATCCTGCCCATTTCCAGATGAGAAAACCAACATGGACAGGGCATTATCCAAATCTACCCCACTGGGAACTGACAGAACCAGATCTGAAGTCCAGGCCTGGCTGACCAGTTAGTCACCTTTGTTCCTCTGTCAGGCAGCGGGCAGATGGTCTGGGCAGTCCCCTGGCCCTGCTGCCACATGCCCACATGCCTCTGCTCCCCGCTCCCCTCCTGGGCTCATACCACGAAGCCTTCTACTCTACAGGGATATATATTATCTAAATTTGATAAGACAACTTAATTTCACTCTGTGTCTGTTACCGGCGATAAAACCAGGAGACTTTTATGACCCAGCGTCCTCAGCAAGATTGTCAGGAACTTATTATACAAGGTCTAACTGGATTTCTCTCTGCAGATGGCTGGGAGCCACGGGCTGGAACGTAATTCGGCAACACATTTGGGGGGATAAATGCAAAATGCCTGTTTCAGAGACTTAGATAAGGCAGCAGGCCTCTGAGCTCCCCCGAGAAGCCGATCTTCCAGTCTCCGGCCCTGAAGGGTGATTTGGGCACACTCGGCACTGCTGGGAGAGGAAGGGAAGATAGACTCTCTCCCCGCACCCCTTATCCCCCGCACCCCGGGGAAGGAGTGGGGAGGCACCCGAGATTTGAGGTACAGCAAAGCAATTCCTGGAGAGTGGGAGATGCAGGGAGGGGAACAATGAGTGGGGGTGAGGGACTGAAGATAAGGACGGTGTGTATTGAAAGGGAGAAAGGGAGGACCGAGGAGGGGGGCTGGATGGGTCCTGCAGCTGCGTCCTGGTTCTAGGTTCATATCCAGGCTTGTATTACTCTCTTGTCTGGGCTCACAGTTTTTGGGGTCCATAGCTAGGGTACCTCAGAATTGGAGAGATAGTATCCAATTCTCATATCTTCCCTCAGTTTTGGGGGTACACCTCAGTGTTGACATCCCTAAATGTAGGATAGCCAGAGCCCCACATTCCGAATCCATCTGAGACAGACACGCCCCCCCCACCCCTGCTCACCACAGCCTGAGCATCCACAGAAGGTGGCACAACCCCAAATTCTGACAAACCAGAAAACTACTCTCCTGGATTAGCCACCCCTCAGTCGTGGTTAGCAGCAGAAGTGGAGGGGCCACCCCCCCATCCTGCCCCCTGAGAGCCGGCTGGCTCTCACCCAGTGGGAGGGCAGCACATTGGCTTGGGAAGTCTGAGGTCTGCCTGCCCTTGCCCACAGCCCTTGTGACTCTGGGCCAGAGCTGGGCACCACTTAACCATGGTGACACAGTGTGAGTATCATGGGAACTTCTGGGTGTGTGCACGAAGACCAAGATAGCATCTGGTGGACCATGCTCCCGGCTGCATTGACTGAAATGCCATTACACCGCTCACAGCTGCAATGTCGTCTGTCACCCAGCTTCGGGATGCCATTTATCCACCTTTCAGTGACTCAGCCCTCTACTAGGGAAGTTTCAGCTGTCCTTCCAGCTCCCTGTCTCTCTCTCTCTGTCTCCCTCTCTCTCTGCCTCTGTCTCTGTGTCTCTCTCTCTTGTCTCTTTCTCTTTCTCTTTCCCCCCCTCTCCCTCCCTCTTTGCTAGTCCTGGGGCTTGAACTCAGGGCTTGAGCTTTCTCAAGGCTAGTGCTCTGCCACTTGAGTCACAACACCACTTCCAGCCTTTTCTGTGTGTGGTACCGAGGCCTGGAATCCAGGATTTCATGCATGCTAGGCGCACTGTACCGCCCTCCAGTTCTCTCTTGCTCCTCCTTCATTTAGACCCCCCACCCCAGCTGGGTCCCCAGAGTTTGGAGAAGAGGGTGGGGCAGACTGAGCCTCTTGCACTTGATGTGTTAGTGGAACATGGGACATCCTGAAGCCCTTACCACAACCTTTCAAGCTAGATGTTCCTTTTTGCCATCTTCTTCTTCTCTTCTTCTTTCGCACCAATCCTGGGACTTGAACTCAGGGCCTAGGTACTCTCCCTGAGCTTTCTACTCAAGGTACTTCTTCAGCTACATCTCCACTTCTGGCTTTTTGGTGGTTAACTGGACACAAGCGTCTCATAGATAGACTTTGCTGCCCAGACAGGCTGGCTTTGAACCACAATTTTCCGATCTCATCCCCCTGGGTAGCTAGGATCACAGGTGTGAGCCATTAGTGCCGGGATTCAAGCTGGAGCTTCTAAAAATCACATTCCACAGATGAGGGAAATAGAGGCACAGACAGGGGAAGTCACTTGTCCCAAGGCACATGGCACAGAAGAGGGGGAGCTCTTTTGGTGCTGTGTCCCTGACTCAGCACGGCACGAGTGTGTCATTTAGATTTGAGGCTGGGGGGGCCCTGACCGAGTGGACAGCGGAGGACAGTGTTATTGCTAAACCCAAGCTTATGTTACTCTTACCCTGGCAGGCAGGAGGCTGAGGGCTGGGGCAGGAATGGGGGACACCCTGGTGAGATGAAGAAGGCAGGGTGCAGGGCCAGTCCCTGGGTTGGGAGACGGAGCTGGCCTTTGCCAGGAGACAGTGATGAATGGGCTTGGGCCCAGCCTCAGGCACTGAGGGACACACTGGACCTGGCTCTTGCATGTCGGGGGTGACAGTAGTAGTGTCAGAGGCCAGCCGGGAGACCGCCAAGACAAGCAAGAGTTCTAGAATACTAATGACACAGAGGTGAGCAGACACCTGCTGTCTCCTTGTCTTCCTGAGATGGGGAGGAGGTCTGAACCAGGGACTGGGGTGCCCTGGGGGAGACACGTGTTTGAATGAGGTTCTGCCGTTTCCTAGCTGTGTGGCCTAGAGCAAAGCACTCAGGCTCTCTGAGCTTTAGTTCTACGGAAGCCAGTGTGGACATACTGACTGTTGGGGCGATAGGAGAGACAGTGTTATGAATAATAAAGGGGTTACCATGCTGTCACCCCAATATGAACACCCTGGAAATCACCCCCAAAATGGGATAGAGACCCAAAGACAAAGGATCCGAATTCCCCAGCTGAGAGTGATTTTACTTTTAAAAAGAGAAACAACTCATAGGATCCTCCAACGATTTTCCTTCTAGGCTGTATTAAAAAAAAAAATCTAACATCTTCGTTTCCATCCTCCCTTTTAAGCTAATTTGTGGAAAATTAAAACGGGGAACTCACAGAGCTGGCATTTAAATTGGATCGTGTCTGGCGTCCTCCACAGGCTTCCCTGATGAGCTGCCGCCTCCGGGCTGCCCTGCCCGGCCTCGCCAGCTCCAGCTCCAGGCTTCATCCGGGGCAGCTCATGGCCAACCAGGACCCCAAAGTGCTCTGTAGGCCTCGGTGTTATGGCCAGAGCGCCCAGGCAGGGACGGCTGGCGCCTGTTGGCAGTTCCTGGCTTTCAGCCCCAGAACCACTTGCAGTTCCCTTGTAGTTCCTTGTGGAGAAGGCTTTCCTCCCCAGGCTGGTTTTGAACTGGGATCCTTACATCTCAGCCTCCTGAGTAGCTAGGATTCCAGGCGTGAGCCACTGCACCAGGCTGGCTCAATGCTGTCTTAACCATCTCTGAGACGAGGTGGGGCAAGAAGTGAGCTATCAGCTGCGCCCTGAGGAGCTGTGGGCCCGTGAGAGGGGAGGGGCTCCCTCCTGCCACTCCCACTCTGGTTAAAGGCCCTTCGTTGTTTTTTTCCACTACTGGGGCTTGAACTCAGGGTCTTGAGCTCACGCTTGGCAATTTTGTTCACACTGGTGCTCTACCACTTGTGCCACGCCTCCACTTCCCTCCTTTGGTGGTTCATTGGAGATAAGGGTCTGCTGGACTTCTCTTGCCCTGGCTGACTCTCAGATCTCAGCCTCCTGATTAGCTAGGATGGCGCTGCACGCCAGGGAGACCATTAGCCTCATCTTTCGGGATCTGGATGAAGAAATGGAAGAAGCCCCGAGAGCGCCAGTGACCGGCCCAAGGCCACACAGCCAGCTTTAGTAGCAGTCTAAATTGGAATTTAGGCCATGTGGCCCTCAAAGCACCCTCACTGTGCATCAGTTTCCTGGCTGAGGGTGAAAGCGTGTGTCTCCCAGGCTGAATCCCCTCGCGCGAGACTCACACATAGATCCCAGTGATCTACCCTGGGCCAGATTAGTTCAGGGCTAGCAGGTGGGGGGGATGGAACAGGTTGGGGGGCAGGTTGCACCCCAGTCTCCACCTCCTCACCTAGTCCCAGGCGGGTGGGGGCTCCAGTCTCTCCCCTGCAGGGAGCCTGCAATCAGCACACTAATCAGCCACCACTAATTACCCTGCTCATGGGGAGGGAGCAGCTGCGGCTCCAGACCTGTTGTTCCAGCCCTGTGGCTTGGCACAGTGGGATGCTGGGCTCTGACTTCCCCAGCCACAGGAGCACCAGGGAGAGGAGCCAGGCCCTTGGCATGACTCCTCAGCCAGGGTTACTTGATTTAAACCCCAGACAGGGATGAGGTGGGGGCTGGTGATTACTTTAGCTGGTCACTTTAGCTGTCACCTTTCTCATCTGTCCATGGGGACAGATGAAAGAAGAACTGGCATCCATAGAGTAGAAATGGCTGTGATGCGGTTTCCATGGTGACGGGAGGCATTCTCCATGGATAGTAGGTGCTCAATTAATGGACGCTGGTGGCTTCTATGAAGAGTGCATTGGCTTATGCTACCTCATTTGACTCCAGGCCAATTTGAGGAAGGAGGGGTTAGGATGCATGGGGAAACGGGGGGGGGGGAGAAGGGAAACCCCTTGCTTTATGGGGAGCCAGGGCCTATTGCTCCTCATGCCTGCTCTTGACTCACTCCAAACGTCCCTGCTCGTTCGCTCAGTGCAGAGCACACTCGAAGTTCATTGCCCGACCAAGAGACATGGCTGCTGTCCTTTCTCCTTTTGATGTTCCTGAGGTTTGAATTCAGGGTCTTGTGCTTACTAGGTTGGCACTCTGCCACATCAGCTACATTTCTGGGCGGGGTGGGGGTGAGGTTTTTTTTTATTGTTGGTCATAGGGCTTGAACTCTGTGCCTAGGCACTGTCCCGGAGCTCTTCAGCTCAAGGCTACTGCCTTAGCCCTGGAGCCACAGCCCCATTTCTGGTTTTCAAGTGGTTAATTGGAGATAGGAGTCTCAGGATCTTCAGTGCCAGGGCTGGCTTTGAACCACAATCCTTAGATCTCAGCCTCCCGATTAGCTAGGATTACAGGTGTGAGCCACTTTTTTTTGACAGAGGGTCCCATAGACATTTTAGCCTAGGCTGGCCTCAAACTGCAGTCCTTCAGATCTTTGCCTCCTGAGTAGTTGGGCTTACAGATGTGAGACGCCATCCCCTGACTCTTGGCATGAGTTTCTCCCATGGGAATTCTCACTCTCCTGCCCCCTGAGGAACCCACCCTCACCCCCTAGTGGCAGCTGGAGAAGTAATAACGGGACCCCTGAACGAATGGAACTCTTTGAAGTTCTGGTGTGTAATGATCCCGTTCTCATAAACATCCTCTGTAAACTTCTTTCATAATGGCACTGGAAGCTATTGCAGTATCTAATTTAATTTCTTTGCAAAAAATAAATAGCTAAAGTGGCCCTAGGTACCAGCATAAGTACCTCAGGCAGAACAGGCCGGGCTTGCTGCTTGGGCAAGCCTGATCAACCACAGCACACACTTAATAAGTACATAGTTATTGTGCCTCCACCAGCCCTCCCCTCCACGCCCCCCCAACAAGAGGTGGGTTCTGCTGACTCAGCCAGAAGGAAGGAGAGAAAAGTGATTGGGGCCACAGTGGTAATGCAGGGAGGAGAGGAGGGAGCGGAGGGAAAACATGCTGGGTAATTAATTCTCCGTCTTTGAACATCCATAACTTTTTATTAAACAAATATGCAAATGTTGCCTTCCTGGATGCCTTTGCCTGGGCTCCTTCTGGAATGACGGTTCATCGGTGTCTTGGCCCTGGGAGCAGATCTGTCTAGAAAGTGAGCCAGGGCTGTGCCAGCCTCTCCTCTCTCCCTCAGCTTGCTGTGTGTGAGGTTCTCTGGGTCCACCGAGGCCAGCATTATTCCTCTGCCAGTGGATCACATCTCAGCGTCCTGTCCCTCTTTCCTGCTGCCCTGGGCTCAGTCTCAGGCCTTGTCCACTTGTCTGGCTGCTGGCTGCTTCTTCAGCCCTATTTCATTTCCCTCTTGCGTGGTACATCTCCACTCAACTGACCTCCAACTAAGTGCGCTGCACCTCAGGGCCTTTGCACCAGCTGTTGTCTAGACTGCTGTGCTCTCCTTTCTTGTCATCCAAATGGAAGGTTGCCGTGAATGGCCCCGACCACTGTTTAAGGAGCCCTTGTGACTTCATGGTTTCTCTCCTCATACCTATAACTCAGATCATTTTCTTTGTAATGGGGTTTCGAGTGTTCTCTTCTTCTAGAACAGAACATCCTCCGGTAAACAGCCTCACTCGTGGTCCTCACTGCTGCTCCCAGGGGCACAGATAGCACGTGGACGAAGGAACAGAAAGAAAGGACTTCACGTCTGGTTCCCAGTCACCATCTTTTTGTTGTTGTTTGTCTGTTTCTGGTGCTGTTTCTAGGAATTGAACTCAGGGCCTGGATGCTGTCCCTTCACTTTTCCGCTCAAAGCTGGTACTCTACCACTTGAGCCACACTGCCATCTCTGGCTTTTTGCTGGTTAATTGGGCATAAGAGACTCACTGACTTTTCAGCTTGGGCGGGCCTTGAATGAAGATCCTCAGACTTGGGCCCCTTGCTCTGGGATTGCAGGGGTGAGCCACGGCTGCAGCCCGCTGTCTTCTTCTCATCCAGTCACAGACCCTACTGTGCAGGGAGCCCTGGGCTAGCCGCGTCCCTCCCCTGTGGGTGTGTGCACGTGTGCACGTCTGGTCTTTTCCTTTCTGGCGCCTACTCTCCCCATCCCAGGTCCTCTCGTCCTGCACACCTGTGGCTTCACACATGTTCTTTCTTGCCCCTCTTTGCTTGGCTAGCTCTCATGTTCACAGCCCACAGCCCCATGGGGCTGCCAGGAGGGGATTCAGTGAATCAGGATGTGTAAAGTACTTAGCACAGCACCCAGATACAGTAGGTGCTGAGTACACAGTTATTCTTGGTACTGTTGGGTGGGTACTGTCTGGGGCTCTCTTGGCCTGCAGTTCTGGCCTCCTGCCATGCCATTCGAAACCTGTGGTGATCCCCCCCCCCCCGCTTCTCATTCTGTTCTTGCCACATTTCTGTGAGGCAGGGGCTGTTGGACAAATAAAGAGGTCTGGGTTCAGAGGGGTTGAGTTACTTGTCCAAAGCCGCACCGACAGAATAAGATTAAGCTACAATTTGAATTCAGGGATGTAGGCCTATGGCCGCTGCTTGCCTGCCTGCTGTTGGCTCCTTCGCCCATCCTCAGGTGAGAGGGCACAGAAGGCTCCCTACCAAATGCCTGAGGACAGCCCAGCTTCGCCTGGAAGGCTGCAGGGGAGCCGTGGGGGCGGGGAGGAGCGGCGCTAATGGAGAGGGCGGGAGTGGCAGTAGAGCCAGCTGGGAGAGCTGCACATTAGCCCTCATTAGCAGCCGGTCTGGAAAAGAGCTTGGACTGCAATGAAGATGCCGTCAGTGGGTCCCAGCTGGGTCGTAGAAGAGTGACAGCTGCAACATTTCCGGAGCCTGAGCTAGAAATGCCCTCGAGGGCGGGGGAGAGGGCAGCCTCAAAGCAGGCCCCACCTGGCCCTGAGGCTGGGGAGGGGGCAGCGGGGCGGCTGCTGAGGCCCCAGCCCCTGAGTGCAGAGGCCTGTGTGGGGGACGTCCTCCCACAGCCTGGACACCCACCATGCCCAAGAACCAAGCGGCCAGTCGCCTTAACACCGCCCTAGACTTCCAGGGAGGCAGCGGCAGAGGCAGGGCCTGAGAGTGGGAAGAGGGGTAGAGACCTAGGTAAGTTCTGAACATGGCTGCAGGAGGCAGTGACAAGGACAGCGTGTACACCTTCCCATCTTACTGCCTTTCTCAAAGTCCTAAGAATAAACTGGGATTTAAAAATCAAATAAGGGCCAGGAGTTTGGCCTAGTGGTAGAGTGCTTGCCTAGCATGCACAAAACCTGGGTTCGATTCCTCCGTACCACATACATAGAAAAAAGCCGGAAGTGGTGCTGTGGCTCAAGTGGTAGAGCTCTAGCCTTGAGGAAAAACCCAAGGACAGTGCTTAGGCTCTGAGCCCAAGTCCAGGATTGGAAAAAAAAAAAAATCACTCCACTGCCAGCAGCTCTGGGAGATGAGCATGGGTGTGATCTGGTGGCCAATGTGCAGGGGGCGGGGGTGGGGTTGGCAGCGGGTGTGTGTGTGTGTGTGTGTGTGTGTGTGCGTGTGTCAGGAGAACATGACAGGTTCTAGTTCTGTAACTGTAGGAGCAGGCCAGAGTGGAGAGGGTGGTCTGGGTACAGGGGTGTGGAAAGTGAGAGTTCAAGTTCAAATCCCCTGCTTTCCAGAGCATGGCAGTGGCTGTTCCACACCAGGTTGAAGTGTGGCCAGCTCTGAGGACGTGGCCATTTGCTCCTCAGTGGGTAAGCTTTGAGAGTGGGTGAGCAGGGAGTGGTCAGGAAGATGAGGGCAGCCCGGAAGGCCGAGGGGATCCGGGCTGGGGCAGTGCCACCCATCACAGAATCAGAGCTACTGGGTTCCCTTCACCTCCTCAGCCCAGGCAGAAGTCCACAAGGTCTCTCCAGTGGGCCAATAAAGTTTTTTTTTTTTAAATAATTTTATTGTTATTATTAAACTTTTGTACAGAGGTCAGATCATGAGTACATTTTCTTTTCTTTCTTTCTTTCTTTTTTGCCAGTCCTGGGCTTGAGCTCAGGGCTTGAGCACTGTCCTTGGACTTTCTCAAGGCTAGAGCTCTACCACTTGAGCCTCAGCACCACTTCTGGTTTTTTGGGTTTTTTTTGTATGTATGTGGTACCAAGGAATCGAACCCGGGTCTTTGTGCATGCTAGGCAAGCACTTTAACCACTAGGCCAAACTCCCAGCCCCTGGGCCAATAAAGTTTTATTAACACCTAGCCACAGCCATTCATGGCTGTGCTCTAGCACACATCATAGATGAGGAAGAGTAGATGCTAGACACTTGGCCATGGAAATACGTGCTGGGAAGAGTTTGTGGACATCTCCCTTAGAGATTCTCCAAACACTAGAATCTCTAAGTGTAATCAAATAGCTGAAAATAGAAAAAAATATTCTGGGCCGGGAGTGTGGCCTAATGGTAGAGTGCTTGCCTAGCAGGCACAAAGCCCTGGGTCCAATTCTTCGGTACCACATGTACAGAAGAAGCCAGAGTAATGTAGTGGTTCAAGTGGTAGAGTTCTAGCCTTAATAAAGCTCAAGGACAGTGCCCAGGCCCTCAATTCCCAGGACTGACAAAAAAATATGCTGTCCCCAGAGAGGGGAAGGCACTCACTCAAGAATACACAGCAGATAGGGTCAGGAGGAGAATCCGGGTTCTGGAGATACAGGATGCAGGGACTGGACAGATCTGCCTGGGAAGCCTGGGGTCTCAGAGTCTAATCTTGTGAAGGCTGTATGTGTGCCAATTCCACATTCCCACACTCCAGTGTCAGGGCAACTTCCTGGAAAGCAGCTCCCCCCACCCTCTGTCTTCTGACTGTAGCGGGGTGGCTGGGGTCTACGCTGGTGCATTGATCCCAAGCCTTCCTCTGGGCAGGCAGTTTCTTTGGGCCAGGCATGAGCACCCCTGGTTTACCTTCATGTGTTACTTTGTCCCATGCTATGGCTTTCCCATTTTTTGCTTTCAAAATAAAATTAGGCATAAAAAGCAGGCTGCTCGCAGAAGAAAAGCACAGATTACATAACCATCTGAGTGCCGGGAGGAAATGGCAGAAGTCATAAATGAGTTATTGGACAAATGATGGATTCCATTCAGGCTCTGGAGCCGAGGCTCTCAGAATGTGATTGGAGGTACAGGGGAGCACGACCTGGCATCAGTGCCAGGCAGATTGAGCCAGCCCGTGCACAGCGGTGACTCTGGGGGTCCCCCAGCAGGCAGCTCTGCTTGCATGGAGTTCACAGTGTGGACACCAAGGACACACACAGTGTGGTCAGGCTGTGCCACTGGCCACCAGTTCCCTGGCTGGCAGACTGCTGCTGGTGTGTCGGGGGGCAGATCACAGGAGTATGTTTCCTTCTAGAATCTGGGGACCCTCTAGAAAAACTGTATTTGGGGAGATGCTGGAGGCGGGAGTGAGCAGGGCTGAGGAGGGAGAGGCCTGCCTGCCTTTGTTCCTCCCGCCCCTACTCTACCCCTACTCTACTGCAAAGAAGAGCCGTGCTGAAGCAGGGCTCTTCTCCCTCAGGGCCACTATCTCTGTGTCCTCAGGTTTGGGGCCCGGACAGCACAGAGGTGTGAGACCTGGGCTCCAAGGTGCATCTCGGGACTGTGGGGAATGCCACCCTGTGCCCTACTCTGGCCAGCATGGAGGAGGCTGCGGAGACTCAATGGCCAGGCACCAGGAAGTCCCAGTTGATAACAGGACAGAGGAAAGGCCCCTGTCGCTAATGCGGGGGACACGAGACAGGAAGCTGAGCCAGGCTTGGGGCTGGGCGGTGGTGGGGGCTTGTGAATGATGCCTCAGAGCCCGGGGACAAGCGTGGATGGCATCCGTGGAGTCACTGCTGGTCCTTTCCACTGGCTCGCAGGGTGCTGATGAGAACCCCAATTTGCCCCCCACACAGGGGGGGCGCGTGTACCCCAAGGCTCCTGGTGCTGGGTGCTGGCAGTCCTCTGTGCCATCTGCCAGGGGCTCCTTTACTTCTACTGCAAACCTGCTTGCCCTCCATGCTGGGCCTCCCGTCCCCCATCCACATGCCGCTCTGGCACTTGGCCCTCGAGTGACCCCGTGACCCAACCTGGGGTGGGAGGCAGGGGCCCCATCCCCACCCCAGTCAGGGACAGGCCCCTCTTCCCATGTCTACCGACCCCTTCCCCCGGGGTTTCTCTCTGAAGCGAGGATGTCATTTTTCCACTGAAAGCCCCTCTTTCTTGTAATTACTGAGGATTACTTATGGAGAGAGCGGGAGAGTGTGCGCCCATCGATCCACCACCCGAGCTGCCCAGGAATCGTTTCAAGTAGATTAACCTAACTTTCTTTTTTTGCCTTTTGGGAAGTTGGACTTGGGGTTATTTAAGGAAGATTAATCAGCTCTTAAGAGATCCAGTCAGCCTTCCTACCTCTTCTCCCTCCCTTCAGACTCGCTGGGGCTGGGTCGTGGCCCTCGGTACCCCTCCCTCCCCATCTCCCGGGTTATCAGGCTCCTCTTTTTGGAGAAGGGGCCGTGCAGGCATCTCTGGCGGCCATGGACAACAGCCTGGACGGCTGTTGGCTTGGACTGCAGACTGGATGCGATTTCCGAAGGGGCTGGGGTACCGCAGGCAACTCTCTCCACACCAGCTCCGTGTTTGCAGCTGTGGGAGATGAAGCTCTGACCACCCATTTGCTAAGAGGCAGAGGTTTTCTTTCAGTCAGATGAAGCCGGGGAATTCTGCAGACGTCAACCCGATTCAGCTCCTCTCCCGAGCTCCCAGGTGCAGCCTAGACTCCGCCCTCCCTCACAGAAAGCGGTGCACGGCTCCATCCTTCTAGCCGCAGCTAGTGATGCTGAGAGGGCAGGGCCGGGGGAGATGAAGGGAACGGCCCTGGTAGGGCCCAGGAGGACTCAGACACTCATCTGGCAGGTTCTGAGTTCAAATCTCAAGTCACAGCCGTTCCCGGCGGTGTGGGCTTGGCAGGTTCACTTCCCATTTCTGAGCTTTGAGTTTTTCATTTGTCACATGAGGCAGGAGCCGTTCCAACCTTGCAAGACTGCTGCCACCATGCAGGGAGGCATGTATGCTGCAGGTTTATAGCAAGGCAGTGCCTCAGGCTCCTGTCTGCAATCCAAGCTCTTTGGGGCTGAGATGTGGTGGATCCCAGTTTGAAGCTAACCCAGGCGGAAAAGGCTAGGACACCCTGTCTCCAAATGAACCGTGAAAAGCAGGGCCAGAGGCAAGGTTCAAGTGGTAGAGCACCAGTGGAGCAAGCTTAAGGTCCTGAGTTCAAATCCCAGTATGAAAAATAAAATACCAAAGGAATAAGGTGTTGCTGAGATTCAGGCCGGGCAGGGGGCTGCAGGCAGGTCTTCTGAAGGATCCGATGTGTAGCTGAGGCCTCGATCTCAGCCTTGGCTCTGCCCTCGCTCCTCCCTGTCTTTTCACCCAGGTGTGGAAGTGGGGCCGTGGCCTCCGGGATCTGGGAACACAGCCAGGGCTGCGGGCTTTCCCCTCTACTGCGTCTCTCCCCTTCCAAGAAAAAAAAAAAAAGTTAGAAGTCGAATGGGTCCCGAGGTGGAATATTTTCCAAATGTCAGTGCAATCTGTGGCACATTACGGCTAAATGTGATGGTCTCTGCGCCGGCTCTGAATGTCAGCGCTCCGGCATGATGGAGTGACACACGGCAGGTGGCAGGCGGGCCACTACTCCCTCTCCTGGGAAATCAGCTCGGCTGGGCAGGTAGGGACTGTGGTCCAGGTAGGGCCAGGCCAGGCCTCTGTGGGGGCCTGGTGTGCGTGTGTGCACATGCATGGGTGTCTCAGTGACTGTAACACACACACACACACACACACGCACACGCACACACAATCACCATTGCTGTGTGTCTGTGTGCACAGCATTCCAGAGGGCGTGCTCAGCACAGTGGGGGCACTAGGTATTGTATTGTACTACATGTGTGTCACTGAGTTCATACACCCCAGGAAAGTGTGCAGACATTTGCACTAATCAGCGGTGAGACTACAACCTGTATCCAGATGCCACCTTCCACAGGATGCTTTTAATACCTACTCTCCAACCTGGTCTGTGTGTGTCATTGCTTGGGTGCGTGCATGTGTGTGTGGGTGCATGTGTGTGGGGGCGCACATGTGTGAGTGGTGGCCTGTGTCTCCATGTAGGGGACCTCTGGCACCTGCCAGCACGCTTTGGGTGTTCATGGGAGGGTCTGTGTAGGACTGCTATCTGGTTTTCTCTAAGTAGTCTTTTTTTTTTTTTTTTTTTCCCCAGTCCTGGGCTTGAGCTCAGGGCCTGAGCACTGTCCTTGGGCTTTCCTCAAGGCTAGAGCTCTACCACTTGAGCCAGAGCACTACTTCCAGCTTTTTTTCTATGTATATGGTAGCAAGGAATTGAACCTGGTCTTCGTGCATGCTAGGCAAGCACTTTAACCACTAGGCCAAACTCCCGGCCCCTCTAAGTACCTTATTGTGTGGATTTCAGCAGGAGTGAATTGGGCCATGTTCTGGAAAGGAGGTGCTGGGGCCCAGACGCAGGCCTGTGTGGAGGGGAGAAGACGTGAAGATTCCTAGGGAGACAGGTGTGTCTGCCCAGGAGAAAAGCCTGGAGGAAGCTGGCCCTCAGCCCCCAGCCCGGCTTGGCCTCCAGACCTCCAGATCCTGTCTGAACGGATCTCCTCGTTCCCGTGAGCAACCCTGCGTGCTGTGGTACAGCAGCAGCAGCAGCAGCAGCAGCGTTTGCAAACAAACCCGGCACCGTGAAATATTAAAGCTCTGCTGACCAGCTTCCTGTGTTCCCCCGAGGACTCATTTCATAGAAGTGTGTGAGGCCCGGGGCACGGCAGCCAGGCAGGGGTGGGTCTCCCAGTGAACCCCTCCCTGTCCTTCTCCCAGTCCCTCCCACTTCCTCTGACCTTCAGCCTGACTCCTGGCAAGGCTGGCTCCACCATCTTCCCAAAAGTAAGCACCTCTTTCCTCCCCATTCGCCTCACCATGGCGGTGTGTCCTATGACAACTGGGGTGAGGAATGCCAGGCTTCAAGCTTTGTTTTCTTCCTGGGTTTGCCCTTCCCCACATTCTAACAGCTGTCATTTATTGAACTCATGCTTTTCGCAGGAGGGGAGCCTCCCCCCCCGCCCCCAGGAGTGCTGACTTTAGCTTCAATGTCCAAAGAGGGATCAATGACTCCCAAAGATTCTCCAGTCATACTAGACATCAGGGCAGAAGGGAATTGAAGGGCTACTCTTTTAGTTGCCCCCTTTTAGAGTTGGGGAAACTGAGGTTTGGGGGCTCCCCTCTCACTCTCTCCCTGACCCAGGGGCTCCCTCTGATCCTAGCATCTGAAAGTCTCCTGAGGTCTCTATCCTAGGCTGTGGTGGGAGTGACTCATTTTCCAGTGCTCTTCTCCCCACCTCTCTGAGTCCCGGTGCTGAGTTTTCACGTGACTGTGCCAGCAGACCTCTCAACAGCAGAGGCCTGTCTTGGGGGTCCCTGGCTCCTGGCCAGCTCCGCTGCCCACGTCACTCAACCTGAACTCTTTGACCTCCATCCAGTCGACTGCCCACACTGGTGGACGTTCCTTCAAAGCAGCTCTTGAGTTCCTTCTCTATCTCCTCTACCAGCAGGAGCTAGCAGCTAGTGCTGGGAACAAAAGACCCGAGTCACAGCTGGAAGTTGATCGATCTTCTCAGGGAAACCAAGTCTAGAGATGAGAAGGTTGGATTTTTCCATCTCTGTGGGGTTGAAAAGAGCCAAGCTTCCTGTTTCCTGTTGGGCTGTATCCCAGGCGTAACTGCTGGCTTCCCGGACCAGGTTGGCTGTTTAACCTCTGGACATCTTAGTCACTTTCCTCCAGCAAAAAAGAATGAAAGGGAAGGAAGAGTGGGGGGTGGTGGGGGGTGGGATGGATTACTCTGGTTGGTCTTGAACCGTGATCTTCCAGGTCTCATTGTCCTGCATAGCTAGGATTATAGAGGTAATCACTGGCTTCCTTTTTCCTCTGTTCCAGGCCTAGGACACCCTTTCCTGCAAGAATGCTTTGCCACCAGAGGACCCACACAACTGTGTGGCAGATGGGGGCCAAGTCAGGAACACGTCTCAGACACTCACACTCACACCTCTGTGCCATGCTCTCAGCCTCTGGTGGCTCCACTTGGGCCACTCATGGGGTTTTGTCTTTGGGGCTTTTCAGGTTTTAGCCCCCCCCCCCCACCACATACCCAGCACAGAGAGGGTTAAACCAGTCCAGAGCTGAGCTCTGGAGCCTGTGGAACCCTCCTGACAATAAAGCTAATGAGTCCCTCCTTGGTGTTTTTCTCTTGCACAATCACATTTAATCATCGTTTGCAGATGAGAAGTTTACAGGCAGATGCAGTTCTGCCGGGGTGGCTGTTTCTGCGTGTGGGCATGGTTCCTGCTGTCCCCGGCACACCTGACGATGTGGGGCCAGCGCAGGCTGGACTGGGGGTGGATCTGAGTCTGCTGGGGGGCGCTGTGCTGGGGAGGCATGTGTCTGTTCATGGGTGTGCCTGGCTTTGGCTTTAGGTCCATGGCATGGCTGTGGGTGGGATGTGGTGGCTGGGTGTTGGTGGCCTGAGGAGGTGCCAAGGACACAGGGCAAGGAGGTGGAGCTGGAGGCCCAAGGGTGTGGGGGCTGTCATGTTGGAGGCTGCCTCTCTGCCTCTCTGCTGAGGGGCTTGGAGACAGCCCTGGGCATTCGTGCCCACCTAGAGGTGTCTTGGACTTGGCTTTGTGACTAGCCTCCCAGGCCACGTGCATGCTTGCTCATGCATGCATGCAGACACTCAGGGCTAGTGTCCACGTGGGTGGCTGCCCATGTGTCTGCATCGTGCCCACTGTGTGTGTGTGTCCTAGTTGGGCGCCCTCCTGCACTTGTGTGTGAGCACTGGAGCGTGAGGCCTCGCTTCAGACCAAAGGCTGACAGGGTTACATTTTCCAAACGTTCAGTGACCAGTGACAGCGCTGGGCTGAGCGTTTGCCGGCAGGAGGTGAGCGCAGCTGCTGATTCGTGACCCTGGGGCGGCAGCTCTGACGGCTGGTTGATGGGTGCGGGCAGGCGCTGGGCTGCCCCTTCTCACAGCAACCCCAGCTCCCCATCCTCCCCCACCCCCAGAGCAGGAGGCGGGAAGCTGCTGTTCAACCCTGGGTTGCTCTATGCCGCCTTCCCACCGCCACTCCACCATGGTGTGGCCAAGGCCACGTGTGGACACACACACACGCACAGCGGAGCACACGAGAGACACAGACGTTAAGCTTGCACGGTGTGGCCTCTCACCTTACTCAGGCTCAGCCATATGTCTGGAGTGTCTCCCCTTCACCCCACTGCCGCCGTCTCCTAGGCATTCCTGCTTCCCAGAATTCTACAGAGAATCCTAGCCAAGGTTGGGGAGGGGGGCAAGGCTGTGACATGGTCCCAGGCTCTTGCAGGCTTTGTGTCTTTGAGCTGGGACCTTGTTGTGTACAGGGCCAATCAAGAATACATGCTCAAAATTAAACAGGAGAGGTTAGGAGTTAGGCACAGGGGACAGTATTTTCTAAGAGTTTTATCTGTTTTCCTGTTGATTAGGGAGTGTTGATCAAAGAGCCGGGAATGCATATGTAGCTGTTACTGTCATCATTTCCATCACTGCTATTGTCACTCAGATTCCTGGATCCAGGACTTATGAGTCCCTTCCAAGGGACTCTGTGCGCATGTGTGTGCGCGCGCGCCAGTACTGGGGTTTGAACTCAGCCTCATGCTCTCACTTGATTTTTCTACTCATGGCCGTTTTTTTAAATCACTTCTGACTTTTTGGTGATTAATTGGAGATAAGAGTCTTACAGACTTTCTTACCTGGACTGGCTTTGAACTTCAATCCTCAGATCTCAACCTTCTGAGTAGCTAAGATTCGAGGCGTGAGGCACCAGCACCCAGTTCCTCTTTTATTTTTTGCCAGTCCTGGGCTTGAGCTCAGGGCCTGAGCACTGTCCTTGGACTTTTTCAAGGCTAGAGCTCTACCATGTGAGCCTCAGCACCACTTCCAGCTTTTTTCTATGTATGTGGTACCGAGGAATCGAAGGCGGGTCTTGGTGCATGCTAGGCAAACACTCCACCACCAGGCCCAACTCCAGGCCTGCTTTTTATTTTTTTTAAATCTCAGATAATGACACTGATGTCTTTGACTCAGAGATGTTGGGGCTAGAGAGGCGCTCTAGGATAGGGCCGCCCAGATCTAGCAGTCAGACATGCTAGCTGCCAATAACGACAGAGGCGAGCATAGTAACAAAGGCTAACATTTATTGAACACCTACTATGTGCCGGGCACTGCTCTGGCCACTTGACACAGGAACCCTTCTTCTCCTCACCATTCCTCGAGGTAGGTTCTGTTATTAACCTCATCTGACAGATGAGGAAGCTGGGACCCAGAGAAGCCGGGTGATGCCCAGGGTCCTGGACAGGCCACCCACCCTTCTCTGGGGCGGCTTTCCCCATCTGGCACCTGCGGGACCCCACCTCCCCATCTCCATATGGCATCCCAGCACACAGTAGGCGCTTAGTAAATGAACAGCCCTTCCTTCCTCTGAACTTGGTAGCGGGGGTGGGAGGGGGGGCTGGACGTGGGGGGGCACCTCGGCAGCGTCCTCCTCCCTCCCACTTCTCGTCCTCAAGCACGATGACCCCATGCCCCCTCCAGCCCCAGACTGGCGCCGGGCAGGCGTCACGCCCTTGTGGGTCCTAATTCTGCCCTCGGCGGGCGGTGGCGGGCCAGTCCTGCCCTGGGGTCCCGGGACGCTGGTGGGCGTGGCGAGGCCCGGAGGCGTGGCGAGGCCCGGGGGCGTGGCGAGGCCCGAGGGCGTGGCGAAGTCCGGAGGCGTGGCGAGGCCCGGGGGCGTGGCGAGGCCCGGGGGCGTGGCGAGGCCCGGAGGCGTGGCGAAGCCCGAGGGCGTGGCGAGGCCCGGGGGCGTGGCGAAGTCCGGAGGCGTGGCAAGACCCGGGGGGCGTGGCGAGACCCGGAGACGTGGCGAAGCCCGGGGGCGTGGCAATGCCAGAGGGCGCGGCGAGGCCCGGGGGCGTGGCGAGGCCCGGAGGCGTGGCAATGCCCGAGGGCGTGGTGAGGCCCGGGGGGGCGTGGCGGGGCCCGAGGGCGTGGCGCGGCCCGAGGGCGTGGCTTTTTTTTCCAGCCGGCCGGGAGGCGGGCGGGGCGGGGGGGGCGGGGACAGGCGGGCTAGGAGGCGGCGGCCTCGGCGTCGGCGCGGAGCTGGCCGGCGTAGAGGGCGGCCAGGGCCCCGAAGCGCGGGCCCCAGCCGCGGAGATAGGCGAAGTCCTGCTCGGAGGCCGAGGAGCCGCTGCGCGGCGAGCTGTGCAGCGAGCTGAGCGAGGCGGCCGGCGAGCCCGCGCCCTCCAGCGCGTAGGTCTGGAAGGCGTCGTAGGGCGGCACCGAGGGGTCCGCGTCCGCCAGCGCCACCTTGCGGCCGATGAAGTCCCTGAACGCCGCGAAGTCCGGCTCGGGCCGCGGCGGGCCCTGGGGCAGCGCCAGGCGCGCGGAGGGCGGCCCGCCGGGCGCCGGGCCCCGCGCCGGGCTCCCCGCCGCCCCGCCCTTGGGCTCCCCGAAGTCGTACAGGCTCCGCAGCGCCGACATGTCGTAGGCCTCGGTGTCCTGCTCGCCGCCGCCCTCGTCGTTGTACTTGATGACGTTGTCCCGCATGTCCTCGTCCTCCTCCGCGCTCAGGTGGCTCTTGTGGTGGCGCCGGAGCGTGAGGATCAGCAGCACCAGCACTGCGCGGGGACACGGGACAAGCACGAGGACATGGGGACACGGAAGACAGCACGAGGACATGGGGACACGGGACAAGCACGAGGACATGGGGACACGGGACAAGCACGAGGACATGGGGACACGGGACACAGCACGAGGACATGGGGACACGGGAGACAGCACGAGGACATGGGGGACACGGGAGACAACACGAGGACATGGGGACACGGGAGACAGCACGAGGACATGGGGGACACGGGAGACAACACGAGGACATGGGGACACGGGAGACAGCACGAGGACATGGGGACACAGAAGACAACACGAGGACATGGGGACACGGGACACAGCACGAGGACATGGGGACACGGAAGACAACACGAGGACATGGGGACACAGGAGACAACACGAGGACATGGGGACACGGGACACAGCACGAGGACATGAGGACACGGAAGACAACATGAGGACATGGGGACACGGAAGACAACACGAGGACATGGGGACACGGGACACAGCACGAAGACATGGGGACACGGAAGACAACACGAGGACATGGGGACACGGAAGACAACACGAGGACATGGGGACACGGGACACAGCACGAGGACATAGGGACACGGAAGACAACACGAGGACATGGGGACACGGAAGACAAGAGGACATGGGGACACGGAAGACAACACGAGGACATGGGGACACAGGACACAGCAAGAGGACATGGGGACACAGAAGACAACACGAGGACATGGGGACACGGAAGACAACACGAGGACATGGGGGACACGGAAGACAAGAGGACATGGGGACACGGAAGACAACACGAGGACATGGGGACACGGAAGACAACACGAGGACATGGGGACACGGGACACAGCACGAGGACATGGGGACACGGGACACAGCACGAGGACATGGGGACACGGGAGACAGCACGAGGACATGGGGACACGGGACACAGCACGAGGACATGGGGACACGGGAGACAGCACGAGGACATGGGGACACGGGAGACAGCACGAGGACATGGGGACACGGGAGACAACACGAGGACATGGGGACACGGGACACAGCACGAGGACATGGGGACACGGAAGACAACACGAGGACATGGGGACACGGAAGACAACACGAGGACATGGGGACACGGAAGACAACACGAGGACATGGGGACACGGGACACAGCACGAGGACATGGGGACATGGAAGACAACACGAGGACATGGGGACACAGGAGACAACACGAGGACATGGGGACACGGAAGACAACACGAGGACATGGGGACACGGAAGACAACACGAGGACATGGGGGACACGGAAGACAAGAGGACATGGGGACACGGAAGACAACACGAGGACATGGGGACACGGGACACAGCACGAGGACATGGGGACATGGAAGACAACACGAGGACATGGGGACACGGAAGACAAGAGGACATGGGGACACGGAAGACAAGAGGACATGGGGACATGGAAGACAACACGAGGACATGGGGACACAGGATACAGCAAGAGGACATGGGGACACAGAAGACAACACGAGGACATGGGGACACGGAAGACAACACGAGGACATGAGGGACACGGAAGACAAGAGGACATGGGGACACGGAAGACAACACGAGGACATGGGGGACACAGAAGACAAGAGGACATGGGGACACGGAAGACAAGAGGACATGGGGACATGGGACACAGGGAAACAAGACATGAGAGCACAGAGGACATGGGGACATGGGGGTATGGGTATGGGACCCAGGACAGGGACATTGACACAAGTTATAGGGACATGGGGCAGGGGACACGGGGACACAGCACATAGCATGGGTGAGGGCTCTGCCTGCCAGCACCCCTGGTCCAGCCCTCCCTTTAACAACCTTCCCAGGACACAGTCTTGCATGACAAATTCTTCTCAAAAGCATGCATGTGTGCATGTGTCCACAGGTGTGTGCGTGTGTGTGCACATGTGTGTGTGTGTGTGCCTGAAGCAGGGCTTGAATTCAGGGCTTCAAACTCTTGCTGGGCTCTTTTGCTCAAGGCTGGTGCTCCACCACTGGCCTGAGTAGTTAGGATTGTGAGTGTGAGCCACCAGTGTGTGGGTTCAAATCCATCTTACTGTCAGAACTGAGCCATCTCTGGAGGCATGCAAGTTGAAGCTAGGTCACCGCTGGGGTTTGGGGTGGTGCAGAGAAAATGTCCAGGGTTTGTGGGTGTTGGGGGCTCTGCCTTTTAACTCTAGAGGAGATTTACCATACCAGGACTCAAGGTACTGGGTGTGAAGGCTGCAGCTTGAAAGAGCTGGGGAATGAGACATCTCTTCAACCCTGTTCTGTCCTCACCAGAAGTCCCGAGCTCGTGCTCAGGTCTCAGATCAAAACCTCCAAGATCCTTCTGTCACGCTACCTAGGAAAGTGGTAGTGGCTCTGAGCCAGCTGTAGTCACTCCTGGGAACTCACTGGAAATCCACATGCTCAGGTGACCCTCGAGATGCCGGGTGAGGCTGGCAGGTTGTTTTCACAAGGCCTCTGGGTAATGGAGAAAGCAGCTCACGCTGGGAGCCACAGCTCTGCCTTAGACCATGGCTGTCTCCCGTGTCCCAATGTACATTCTAGGACCTAGAAAATGCCTCCCTACCTTGGTGCCTGGTGTGCAATAAGCTAGGGAAATAGGCTTGAATGAGTGAATGATTAAAATTTGAGATGAATGAATAAATGAGGTAGGTGAATAGAAACATGTGAATGAATGAACGGTATGTCCTCTGTCTCCATATCTCCCCATCCCTCTTGCCCCACCTTCCTTTCTTAGTCTTTCCAGTACTGGAGATTGAAGCTAGGCCCTTGGTGATTGCTAGACAACTGTTCTACCACTGTGTGAGAGACACCCAGCCCTTTTGTTTCTATGTTGTTTTGGAGACAGTTTGACTAGCTTGGTCCCGGCTGACCTTGAACTCTAGATCCTCCTGAGTCTGCCCCCTGACTAGCTGAGATTATAGGTGTTTGCAACCACACTTGGCTTCTAGGGGATCTATGCAGGCTTCTCGCCTCCCAGACTTAGTGTCAGACATCCTGGGTCTCAGACCCAGTTTTTTATGCACATTCCCCATCTTGGAGCCTCTGGTCTGCTGGCCTAAAGTTCTGTTTAGAAGCTGACAAATGCACCTCAGCCTGGCCCATTCCCCTGAAGTCTGGACAGATGTAAATTTCATTTCTTACTCCTGCCTGATGAAGAGAATCTAGTTCAGTGTACCCAGAGGTGAGCAAGGTAAATCTTTCCTGCTTTCCTCACCCGTAGTCCCCCACTAGGGCACCGACAGCAACCCCACTCTTCTGTTACTCAGAGAGTTCAAGTCTTTTGTTCATTGATGACAGGCCTGCAGTCAGTAGTCCCACACATAGGATGATGGTGGCTGGATAATGGATGAACGGATGGATGGATGAACAGGCATCTCCGGGCACTATGTCTCAAGACTCTTCTTGCTGTTCCACAAAGTTCTAGCCAAACCAGTAACCAGAGCCAGCAGCTAGGACCATGGCTCATGACCTAACGAGGTAGCTTAAGACAGGGAAAGATGTGGGGGCCGGGGTCAAGCCTGGAGGGAGGGCAGGAGGGATGTGGGCAAGATGGATAGGCAGTTTTTGGAGCCAGAGGCCCAGAGCTGCAGAAGGGGATGCCCACGAGAGCAGATGGCAGAGCGGTGGGCAGCGGGCAGCAGCTGCAGCAGCCCCAATCAGTGATTCCGCCGCCACCTTTAGAGCACTGATGTGCACTTTCTTCGTTTGTGGGCAATTAGGCAGAAATTTGTTTGCACTGCCTGAGAAAATGAAACTGCTGTAAAGTGCACCCTCTGGAAAAAAAGGGTTTTGGAGCCCTGAGCCTGGGAGGGGGGGGCTGGGCTCCCAGCTTGGCGGAGGGCATGAGCCTCTTCAGAGGGCCTGTCAGTGGTGGGTAAGGAGGCAGCTGCCATCTCCCAGGGGACTGAGCTGAGCTGGCATCCACCATGGAGACGTCCCCGGATCCCCAGAAGCAGGGTCCTTGGCACTTAGGTGGCAAGGGCTGTGAGAGGAACATCCCGTTTAGTTCCCTGGGGAAATGTTGGGGTTCAAATGGCTGCTGGTGGTGTTGGGTACCCATTCAGATGCTGCCTCCTGTCAGAGGCAGAAGAGGAGGAGCACAAGGTAGCACAGTCCCGGTTCTAGTCACAAGACTAGCTGTGTCCCCCACACAACCATTGCCATTTTCTGAGCCCAAGCCTCCTCATGTGCAGAATGGGAAGACAGCTGGGTGCCGATGGGTCACGCCTGGAATCTGAGCTACTCGGGAGGCTGAAATGGGAAGATTACACTTCAAAACCAGCCCAGGCAGGGAAGGCCATGAAACTCTTATTTTCAGCTGAGGGCACAAAAGCTCAGGGACAGTGCCCAGGCCTTGAGTTCAAGCCCTAGGATCCCAAACAAAACAAAAGAAGATGACATACCTGGCCATGTAATTGTGCCAATTCCTGATGGGGAATAAAACGGGGCCAAAGACAGAATTTTTACAGTGTGTGTGTGTGTGTGTGTGTGTGTATGTGTGTGTGTGTATGTGTGTGTGTATGTGTGTGTGTATGTGTATGTGTGTGTATGTCTATGTGTATGTGTGTGTGTATGTGTGTGTGTATGTGTGTGTATGTGTGTGTGTGTGTTGGAGGAAACTGAGACTAGCTGGGAAATAAAGCCAGGCCTTAGAATGGGGTTAATCAGGACCGGTGGGTGGCTTTCAAGGGGACTTACCAACCAGGATGAGGACACAGACCAAGAGAGCGATGAGGGCTCCGGGGCTGAGGGAGGCCGCCATGACAAAAGCTGTGGTGTTACAAGACTGGATGGTGCCGGAGCCGTCGCAGCCGCAGACTCGGATGGTGAGCGTGCCTGTGCTGCTCAGGGTAGGCGGCCCGCTGTCCACCACAAGGATGGGAAGGAAGAAGACATCCTGCTCTTGCCTGTTGAAGCCCACATGCTGTGTATGCACTGCGGCTGTGTTGTCTGTTCCGGAAGAAGCGGGTGGCAGTGATCAGGGCCTGGAAGGGCCCCCTGTCCCAGCCTCCTCCTGATCCCAATGGATGCCCTAACTGACTGAACTGGGCTGTTCCCCAGTGTCCCCTAATTCCTTCCTCAGCTGCCCAATCTGTGTTCAAGTCACATAACCTCTAATTTTGTCCTCTGCCACCCTGGGACTCCCAGCTCTTGCAGGGATTTGTTCCTGTTGTCCCCAGCTATTCCAAGATTCTGTCCCCAGCGGGGCCAAGGTTCTAGCCTTGGCCATTTCAAAAGAATCTTTTTTTTTTTTTTGGTCATTTGTCTCAACAACCTATTTTTATTCTTGATTCCATTCCAGTTGTCAAATATATTCTGACCCTAGGAGTCTGGAGGTCCTCGGGTCGCGGTTTGTTGGGTTCTGTCAAGTTCAGTGTCATCAGAGACCACTGGGAACACTGGCTGGAATCTATCTGCCTTTGGCTGAGGGACTTTCTGTCCTTCATGCCAGTCAAGATTCCTGGAGCTGCCGGGTGCGGTGGCTCACACCTGTAATCCCAGCTACTCAGGAGGCTGAGATCTGAGGGTCAAGGTTCAAAGCCAGCCTGGGCACAAAAGGACCTGAGACTCTTATCTCCAATTAACCTCTAGAAAACAGAAAGTGGGGCTTGGCTCAAGGAAAGGGTGGTAGCCTTGAGCTGAAGAGCTCAGGGACAGCACCCAGGCTGAGTTCAAGGCCCCCACCCAGACTGACTCTCTCTCTGTCTCTCTGTCTCTCTCTCTCTCTCTCTTTCTCTCTCTCTCTGTCTCTCTCTCTGTCTCTCTGTCTCTGTCTCTGTCTCTGTCTCTCTCTCTTTCTCTTTCTCTCTCTCTCTCTCTCTCTCTCTCTCTCTCTCTCTCTCACACACACACACACACACACACACACACACACACACACACACACACGATCCCTGGAGCTAGCTTGGAAAACCCTCATTAAGATGCTGAGCCTGTAAGCTGGGATCTTCTAACCCACGTCCTTTTCCACAGGAAGCCAGAGTAGGTAGTAAGCTGGCATAAATGCTACTCAGTGCCCAGCTTTAGCCTGTTGCTGAGTAGCCAGGCAGGTCTCAGGGGAAGGGGTGGCTTGTTTGGGAGCACAGGCACTTACTCTGCCCTTCCTATCTCCTCCACACCTGTCCTGTGTGAGTCAGGTCACTTGATCATAGATGGCTCCTCTCAGTTCTCATTAATAGTGGTAGGAAGAGGTCAGAGGCCAGGTGATTGCTGCTCACTCTAACCAACTCCACAAAAAGGGGACCTGCTTTCCTGCTGGGGATCCTGCACTTCTCATTGCTCCTTCCTAGCAGCCCCTTCCTCTCCTGCCCCCAGTTCAGTGGTCCATACCCCACTTTCTTCCTCCAGTTTTACATGCATTTGAACCTTTCATGTACAAATGTCAAAAAATAATGCGGAGTGTACCATCCACTAGCTTGAGAAACTCTTTTAGTTCTTTAGACCTTTCTTTGATCTATAAACCAAGAAAAGGCACCTAATGGTATGAGAATTAAATGATAGAACCCAAGCCTAGAATAATTCCAGGCACACATAAATTCTCCATATGCCGGTTAATATTTCTTTCAGATTCAACCCCCATTTTCCCTGTGCCACACCCCATTCCTGCCCCTGGGTGTCCTTGCCTTTCCTCATAAAATCTCCACTATCGAGACACCCTTTCCACCTTCTTGCCTGGGCAAATTTCTCATCTGTCATGCTCCAGCTAAATGTCACCTCCTTCCTGTGGCCTCCTTTCTCTGCTTCCCTGGGAAGGGAGGATTTATGGCTCCCCGCTCCCTACTCTGACAACGCAGGTGCCATGCACAGTTCTGTTACAGCACTTGTCACCTTGCGTTAAGCTAGTGTGTGCCCGTCTTTCCACTGCTGGCCAGACAGATTCTGGCACTGAGCCAGTCTTGAGGCACAATGCTCGAAGGAACCACCACTTCCACTGCTCGTGGATCAGGTCCTCCAGCTCTGGTTCAAACACTGTCCCTCTGTCAAAGAGTGAATCAACCCCAGCTGGAAAATAAATCTGCCTTCCACTGGGGAAGGAAGGGGGTCTCAAAAGCCAGGAGAGAAAAGAGGGGAGCTGTGCGGCTCTCATGTGCACTGACTGACTGGATGCTTTTTATGCATTAGGACTATGCAGGTGCTTTAAACAAAGAGCAGTGTTTGGTCCTTACAACCATCAGGAGCAGGAATATCAGAAAGAAAGCTGAGGGTCAGAAAGAAGTGACTTGTTTGAATCTATCGAATGAAATCATCTAACCATACATCCACCCATCCATTTCTATTACCCATCTCCATCATCCATCCACTTCTATAGATCCATTAATCCATCCACTCATTTCCATTCATCCACCTTCCTAACTCTGTCTATCCATCCATCATCCATCTATTTGTCTACCTCCATAATCCATCCATCCATCCATCCATCCATCCATCCATCCATCCATCCATCCATCCATATATACACTTCCTCTATCCACTAATCCATAAATCCATCTGTCCATCCATCCATCTATCTACCTCTATTATCCATTCTCCTATCCATCCACCCATCCATCCTTCCACCTATCCATTTGTCCTCTTATCCATCCATCCTCCCATCTATCTACACATCTGTCCACTCACCTCTATCCATCTGTCCATGAATCCAACATTCATGCACTTGCCCACCGCCATTATCTATCTATCCATTTATCAGCCCTCACCAGCCATGTGCAGCCCTCATCAGCCCATCTACTGAACCACTATCTTCCCTCCCTCCCACCTCCCTCCCTCCTTCTCTCCTTCCCTCCCTACCTCCCTTCCTTCCTTCTCTCCTCCCTTCTTTTCTCCCTTCCTCCTTCCTATTCTTTTCAACAAATCTTTATTAACTATGACGTACTAAGTACTATATTAGTTCCTGGAGAAAAACAATATAAATCTAACTCAACTGTGGTCCTGGATCAGAGTTTCCAATGTGAGAGACAAATGCTAATCAAATAAGCCCATAATTTCTTACAATTATAAGCCATGGGATATGCTGCAAAGAACAAGTGTAGGAAGATCACCCTCACCAGTGAGGGTAGTGGGGGAGCTGGATGTCAGGGAGAGTTTCTTGTAAGAAACGCTAGTATTCTCCAGCCCTGCACAATGAACTTGGAGAAAAGAATAGCTTGTGCAAAGGCTTACAGGCTGGAACATAATACACCAAGGCCCTAGAAGCCATTCTTTGTGGCTGGAGGGCTGAGGAGACTGCTAGAGTGAGTACAGCCCAAGCTGGAGGGTGGGCAGGACCTCATCATAGAAAAATTGGCATTAATAGTGAATCTGAATCGTCCCTTCCTTCACCCTCTTCTTCTCTCCTCCCTCCCTCCCTCCCTCCCTCCCTCCCTTCCTTCCTTCCTCTTTGTCTCTTTGCAGTGCTGGGAATTGAACTCAGGGGACTTGCACTTGCTAGGCAAGCTCTCTATCATCTGAGCCATGCCATTGGCCCATTGTGGTTTTGCTGTAGTTTGTTTTTAGAGAGAGCCTCATACTTTTCTTGGGTTAGCCTCCACCATAATCCTCCAATTTTCTTGTATCTGAGATTATAGGTATATACCACCACGCTGGGCCCTTGGGTTATTTTCTTAAAAGCAGCAAGAGATCACTAATTGTTGGGTTTAAAGCCAAGAAGTGGCCCAGTGATAGATAATCGATTCATTTCACAGCAAATCTGAACAAAGCATCCTCTACATGTCACGGCGATTGTAGCCCCTGGGGACAGGGTGGAGATGAAGACGGACACAGTTCTTGTCCTGACTGAGCTGCTGTCTAGTCAAGAAAACTTATAACCGAAAATACAGGAGTGGGCCTGGAAGACGGAAGCTTCTGTGTGTTTTGTGGGAGACAATAGCAGTAGTGGCAGCAACAGAGAAGCAGACAGATTTGAGAAATGAGAGGCTGGCCCTGGCCCAGCCTCAAATTGCCAAGCAAGACAGAGATGTTTGTCTCTCAGGGTTGCTGTCTTTGGCCAGGCATCCATATGTTCTGAGGGTTCAAGGCTCTGCTACTCCTCCACCCCAGGGAAGAAATTCCCTGAGCCTCATTCCTGAACCTTTCCAGCCCCTGCTCCCCTCCCCCCCCAGCAGATGGCAGCTGGCATCTGCTGGGGAAGCCCCTGGTCACGCCAGGCCACGCCCACCTGTGTAGGTGGGACCTGTGCCCAGTACTGCATCCATCCATCTGGCCTGACATACATCAGTGTCAATCGCTGGCTGCAAAAGCAATATTTATAAATCACGTTTCCAAACTGGCTACAAATTTGTACAAAGAAACAGATGGGGTGGGGTAGCCTGTTGTCATGTAGGATATTTATATGGGGAGGAGGAGGGAGCCTGGCACGATGCAGAAAGGGGCTGAGCGACCATAGGAGAAGCCCTGCTGGGACGCTCTGAGCTGGGCAGGCTGGCTGCTCTGTCATCCAGTCCCTGGGACTATGGTCACCTTGGAGGGAAGTTTTGATGGCCCCCCACTCAAAGAGAAGCTGGCAGAGTGTGTGTGTAGGGGGGGGGAGAGGGTCAAGGCCCTGGGGCTAGCAAGGCTCCAGATCCAGGGTTATCTGAGCATCTGGGGCCTAGCTCAGGATGCCACTGGAATGATGTGCTGGTTGTTAAGCTATGGAAATATTTCAGAGGGGTTTCCATAGCCATGGTGGGGCCCCAGATCCTTCCTGCAGCCTCAGCTCTTCCCCTAGGTACCAAGTCTCTGACACAATCAAGCCACTCAGGGGTTAATGCCGGGGATAGCAGGGTCACCAGGAGCCCCTCCAGGTTGTGGTAAATGATCGTTTCAGGCTATCTTTGCTGCTGCACTGGCTGTTAAACATTGTTAACATGGCTTCTGGGAATACAGATGGGTCTGGCTTCAGAGGTCACTGTAGACACGCTTCGGTGGGAAGTGTAAGGGTCCTGGGGGGGCGGTGATCTTAGATCTCTTCCAGAAGCAGCTGACACAGTCTGGACCCCAAGGGCTGCTGACTGCATCTCCTCCTTGTCCTGTTTCTCATCTCTTCCAACCACACACCTCGGCTCCTACCTCAGGGCTTTTGTACTTGGTGTCCTAGACCAGTTATGAGCAAGGCTCACTTTTCATTTCCTTTAGATCTCAACTCAGTCATGGACCCCTTTCAGAGAGGCTTCCCAGCCACCCTACCAACGGAGCTTCCACTCAGACCTGGCCTTATTCTTCACTTTCATGCAACACATTTTAGCACACACCTGTGATGTGCCAGGCTTGGCTCTCGGAGTGTCGATGCTAGCCCTGAACAAAATGAACAAAACCAAAGACTCTGGTTGTTTGGTTGGTTTCTCTCTCCACTGAAGGTTGTATGAAGAGCCATTTACATCCAGGCAGGTGCTCTACCGCTGGAGCCCTGCCCCTGGCCGGGTGCCCAGGCCCCCGAGCTTCCATTATCCTCCCTCCACCAGGGTCTTGTCAATCCCAACACACTTATTTGTTTACCTTCTACCCTGCCTCATTAACATGTACACGTCAGGAGGCGGAGGCTTTGTGCTCTCTGCAATTCCTGGGCCCAGGGCAGAGCACAGCCCAGAGGCACAGAACCGTGTGTACTGCTCAGCTTAGCTCGGCTCATAATGTGCTCAGTAGATGACTGCCCTGTGGCGGAGCTGACCCTGGGACCCCTAGGCTCGGGAGCAAGCACAGCCTCCTCTAGGAGAGATGCGCCTGGAGGCTGGCCTGCAGGTCCTCTGGATGCCCTCTTGGGATTTTTGTGCCCCCTCACCCACCTATGGGAGACCCCTTCTCTGCCAACCCACCCTCCGCGTGTTCTGCGTGGCTTGGCTGCAGCCCCAGCTGGGCCCAGGCTCTGACCCTGGCCCCAGGACCCTGGCCACCTTGGGTGGGGGCCAGGGAAGGCAGGCTCCGTCCTCCATGCGCCTGCCCCCTGCTGGCTCACAGCTAACTCACCCTGGATGTCGAGCAGAGAGAAATGAGGGTTGCTGGGTGCTTCGGGCACCAGGCGGAAATAGAAGCGGTGTCCACCCTGGGGCTCATCTCTGTCCACCACGCTGATGGTCTGGATGAGCTGAGGGAGGAGGGCGGGGCAGTGAGGTTGCAGCCATCCTGGCCTGCGCTACCCTGGGCCCTGCCAGGCCTCTCATCTGTCTTGGTTGCCAGCATCCCCAGTACCCAGTGGTACTTAGATCCCAGTTGTAACTGGATCCCAGGACAGGTGTATGCACGCACACACATGCACACATGCGCGTGGGCGCACACACACACACACACACACACACGCGCACGCACACGCACACGCGCACACGCACACACATACACGCACGCACGCACACATGCACGCACACACGCACACGCACGCACACACACACGCACACGCGCACACACCCACACTTGCCCCTGGTCACCAGCACCCTCCAGCGCTACCTGCTCTCAGCAGCCCTCAGTGGTACCTGGTTTCCCGGCCCCCTCCCCCGGCCCCCGCCCAGCGTACCTGGCCTGGCTTGGCATCCTCGCACACAGCAGCCTCGTAGGGAGTGGCCAGCTCTGGGGGGTTGTCATTCACATCGAGGATCCGGATCCGCAGCAATGCCCGGGACAGCTGAGCGTGGTTGTCTGCCATGATAGCACAGGAGGAGGCTGGGGCGGAAGCTGGAGGAGCCCCTCTCTCCCCGGACTAGATGGTGTGGCACTGAGGATTTGGGGGTTGCCCGAGTTGGTATACAGCCCAGGGCTGGGCCAGGGGGCTTGGGCAGGCCATCACCATTTTCCTCAGCACCATCCCCACCGCCATAACCGTTGACTTCAGTGCCGCTGGGGGCATCTCCCCTCCCCATCTGATCCTCACCATCCCCCCCAACGCCACCTGCAGTCCCACCCACATCACCGCCCCGCCTCTGCCAATCAGCCGTGAGCATCGCGACCATCGCCACCACCCAGGGAACTGTCATGGCCACCCACACTTCCTGCCACTGTCACCACAGTCACCACCACCACCGCCCTCATCCACGTCCAGCATGCTTGCTGCCATCGGCTGGGACGAGAAGAGCAGGGCTCTGTATCCCTGGGGCCCCTCAGGGCAGCCAGGACAGGGCCCAGAGCAGTTCTCACACACTGCTGGACAAATGCGCAAACCCACGAGGATGGAGACTGAAGGAGGCTTGGGCGGCAGGCATGGCTGAGCCTTGACCCAGTGCTGGATCTCCAGCGAGGGTCCTGCCCCCTCTGAGGCCACGAGCACGGCCGTGGTGTAGTGACCAATACTACCAACCAGTGCCCAGGGGATTCCAACCCAGACCTGGTCGCTTGGAGGAGGTTTGATCCGCTCCAGTCCAGTTGCCTTCTCTGCGCCTCAGTTTTCCTGCCTGCCAAATGGGTCTAAATGTGTCGGCTTGGCACACTGGTGTCTGTAAGCCCCTCACATGGCATATGGACCACACAAATGCTCGGTGAGTGTTTGTTAGCTTACACAGACTTCCTTGCTGTGCCGTGTCTCATCCCAGCGTGGTCCATCTGAGCATGTTGGACCTTCTTCTCCTCCCCCATTCCTGGGTGCTCTCTGCCTGCCAACCTCAGCTCCCCCAGCCCCATATCCACTATGACCAGCCTACCTGCCCCTGTCCTCAGTCACGTCCCCTGGGAGAGAAAAAATCACATTTCAAGTAGTGGTGTGACACTGGGGTCGCCAGCCAGGCAGCCAGGTACTCCAGGGGGTTGGAGGAAAGTGGGCAGATCAAGAGAGGAACTAGGAAATCGAGGAGCCCTTCATTAGCTCAGGCCAGACCCCTTCTCTGGATCTCCCCTCTGCCAAGGGCCCCCTTGTCCTCCCAGCTCACGCAGATCTCAGCGTCAGTGATTAGGGCTCTCCGGGGGCGGGGCTGAGGGATTCAAGTCGTGACTGGAAATGCCCGGTGAGTGTTATTTTTAAGAGCGCACTGCCAGGGAACCTAAACAGACAGATGGGGGTGCTTTCAGGAGGGCAGGGAGGGGGAGGGCCAGGCCCACAGCCACAATCTGGTGCCTGCCTCCGGGGCTGAGGCAGCAGGAGGGTGAGGTGGGGGCTGGAGCCCTAGTCTACCCAGAAGGGGCACAGAGACAGGACAGTCACCCCCTCCCGGAGCCACCTGCCCGAGGACCTCGCTTGTCACAGCTCTGCTTGACATGTTCTAGGTCACCTCCTGTGTGCACCTGATCCTTCCAGGCTGGGAGACGTCTTCCTTCTAAGAGGCAGAGCCCTTGACCTTGGCACAGTGTTTCTCTGGCCCAGTTTGACTCACCATTCTCCAGGAAGCAATTTAAAAGTCCCAAGGTACCATGTGCCAGTGGCTGGCTGTAATTCTAGCTACTCAGGAGGCTGAGATCCGAGGTTCAAAGTTCAATGCCAGCCTGGGCAGGAAAGTCCATGAGACTCTTATCTTTGACCACTACCAGAAAACTGGAAGCAGAGCTGTGGTTCCAAGTGGTCGAGTGCTAGCTTTGAGCAAAAGAGCTCAGGGACAGCGCCAGGCCCTAACTTCAAGCCCCGTGACTTGGGGGGGGCAGTCCCAATGCCGGAGGCTTGGCCATTGGAACCAAATATGAGGAGCCGTGTCCTGGGATGAGCAGCAAGTGGTGAAGGCGGGTGGGGGTTCAGCCTCATGCTGCCTTTGGTGGGCTCCCTCAAGGCACAATAAAATAACCGCAATCACAGATTCCACATCCCTCGCCTTCTGTGTTTCTGATATAAAATAAACCCATAGGCGCATCACCCTGACAGCCCCGCAGAAGCTTCCCACCTTCTAATGCCTTTCCTCGGATCTCACACGAGCCTGGGAATAATCTGGGAAGGAGGCCCTGGCAAACCCATTCTACAGATAAAGACACTGAGCCCAGAGGGAGGGGCGGGGGCAAAGTTCAGCCCTGATACAGGGTCACCAGCCTTCTCTTTATCTGTCCTGTGGCATCGGCCACTCAAAGCCAGGCTCAGCGTGGCCTCGCCAGTGCCCCGTGCTCCTGAGCCTGGGTCCCGCCCCCACTCCCCCCTTTGGCCTTCCTTCCTCCCCTGGCATCTCAGTTCAGCTGACTGACATGCAAATTAGTTTAATTATTTCTTCTTCTAAAATAAATTATATTTTGCAGTAGCTGCAATATGTTGTGTCAGGCAAAATTACATTCAATATTTTTAAACTAATTGATGCAGCCTTGAGGAAGGGCTGACTGACAGCCCAGAGCTGAGCGGGCCTGCAGCCTTGAGTGAATCCGAAATTAAAATGAAATGGGCTTTGGCCCGTGCTTCCTCTACTGGCCAGCTCACTGTTCATCTGGGGAGGCGGCAGGTGGGACCCCGGGGCTCCAAGGGTCTGAGGAAGCTGCACAGCTCCACGTTTGCCTTGGGAAGGGGCCAAAGTTGGTGCTGGATGACTGAGTGGTGGGGCAGGACTCTTACTCTGGGCATTGAGTGGATAAGGTGGTGGTGGGGGGGGGGTCGGACTCAGGCTAAGGACAGTGCAGCAAAGAACAATGTGGCCCTTTGGCCTTAGAGGCACAGATAGGCACTGTCTCCAGACAGTGTGGGAGCAGGTCTGGAGCAGGGAGTGCCATCCTGCTGGAAGTTTGGAGATGTTTTCCACGGGGTAGGTGGCATTTCTGCCAAGAACTAACTGGGAAGTAACCAAGTGAAGGGGGTAGGGAGGAAAGATGGCTCTAAGGAGCCGATAAGTATGTGCAAAGGCCCTGGGGTGGGAGGGAAGGCTTCAGATCTCTTCCGAGGAAGATCCCAGCATCATTCACCTGGCATTTAGAACTAACTAAACAGGGAGGAGGGATGTCCCTGAACACCCATCCTGTCTCCTCAAGGAAACCTTCCTTGACTACCCTGAGCCTGGGGTACTGGGAGGAAAGCCCAAGTCTTACTGCCCATGAGGCCCCATGGACTGTCCTGCCAGGACCCCTCTTCCTCCCTCCTCTCCTCTCTCCCTGTGGGAAGGTCAGTCTCCAGTCTGCCCTCTTCCCCCTTCATGTCTGCTTGGATCTGCCCCTTGCCCTAGAGAGTCCTGGCTCTGCATCCCGCTGGACCTGCCCTGCTTCTCTCTCCTCCCCGAGAACTCCCAGTGCATAGCACTCAGTAGGCATTTCATGAGTAGATTTCACCCTTCTTTCTTGAATGGGGCGGGGTGGGGGGACCCTCTAGGGTCTCTCTGCTGAGGAGCCGTGGAGGGGAGGCTGTGACTCTCTTTTCCTGCTACAGAGAGAGAAACGCAGAGAGGGGAGGGAGAAGGGGGAAGGTGGGTGAGCAGCTGGGGGGGGTCCCCCACTTACAGCGGTGGGCAGGGGAGTAGAGACAACCCTTCCCACCACCTCCCCAGCCCCTCCTTCTGCCTGAGGGAATTGAATCACATGCGAACCCCAGGCTCTGATTAGAGCGGCCAGCTGGGCAGGAAGATTGAGTAGCCCAATTACCAGCAGCCAAGACAGGAGAGGGGGGCTGGGGGAGCAGATGGGAGGGGGCTCCCACACAGGGGACGGACGTGGAGACGGCTCCCCGCACCTCTCACGAAGGTTCGCAGCCTGTGGTCTTGCTCAGGGACTTGGCTGATCTGTTTGGCTCCCTTGGCCGTTGAGGAGGGGCAGTTATTCCCCCCAGGATGGGGATGGAATGGGGGGGTAGGAAGCATCCTGCTGTAGGGTCCCTGGTGTCAACTCCTCTGCTAAGAGCTGAGAGAAACCAGCACCCAGACTCAGCCCTCCTGCTCTTCAAGCAGCCGTCCTCTCCCTGGCTGTCTGCAGGGCCGGAAGGGAAAGAGCAGGTGGTGAGTTGCTTCCTGCCTGCCGGCTGGGAAGACCCGCTACCTGGGCTAGACCCCACCTCTGCTGTTCCCTCCCAGTCCTTCTGCTCACTGCCTGAGTGCCAGGCACGGCGCTGAAGCCTGCCACGTGTGGTTTCCACTCTGTGGGGTCTGTTGGATATTGTCCACTCAGCCCAATGTCCGGCCACTGCAAGCGTTCAATACATAGCAGCTGCTGTTATTCAAAGTTATTAGTCGTTCAGAAAGGTGGGTATCATTATCACTCTGTGTGTGTGTGTGTGTTGGTACCAGGGCTTGAACTCAGGGCCTTTAGCCCTACCTTGGCTCTTTTGTTCAAGGCTGGCACTCTTCCACTGCAGCCCTGCCTGCATGTCCTGCTTTTTGCTTGCACATTGGAGATAAGATTCTCATCAACTTTTCTGCCCCAGCTGGCTTCAAGCCGCCATCCTCAGATCTCAGCCTCCTGAATAGCCAAGATTACAGGCGTGAGCACCCGGGTCAGGCAGACTGTTTCTTCCACTGGGTGGCTACCATGGACCCGGGCTGTGTGCACACCCTGTCAGGCACAGGGTGGGGACTGCCCTGGCAGAGACTGCATTCCGGTGCTCAGGCCCACATGCCTTCACCCGCTGCAAGTGTGCTGGGTGACCTGAAGAAAAGCCTGGGTGCTGTGAGACGTAGCTGGGGTAACCGGGTTGGAGGGGGTGGTGGGGAGCTGCTAGCTATTCCGTGTCCTCTGCTGTCCTAGCTAGCTGTGGCCTCCGCAGACCAGCTGCCAGCTGCCAGCCCTGAAGACACAGTGGGCCTGGAGGCCCAGCTTCCCCACAGGGCGCTGACTTCCGTATCTCCCCACCCCCTCGTGAAGCCACCCGTCCACCCGAGGACTCAGGCACAAATTGTACTTTAGATTCAATATCGGTCATTAATATTTCATGATTACAAAACGTTAAAGGTAATGTCGGAGGAAGGGGCGCCTGCACGAGCAGCCGAGGTGACTCAGAGGGCTGGGCAGCAGGGAGCCGGCATGCTAAGTGGAGGCTTGGAGGTAATGGAGGCTGACAGGCGGCTCTGCGCCTGGCCCCACGCCTGGCCCAGGGCGGCGTCTCCCAGGCTCACGGAGCAACCTGGCTGTGTGTAAGGGTGTCCCTCTGATTCTTGCCACCTCACATTTGTTCTGCCCTGGAGCAGATGGGGTTGCGTGACCGTCTGCGCAGACCCCCTCTGTTTCTGGAAACCTCGGCAGGAGGACCAAGGGCCAGCTGTGCAGACCTGGTGGCACTGCGGCTGGGACGTGGGCTGCCTCCTGGAGTGGGGAGCTCTGAGCCTGCGTGGGCTTGCTCTGTGGTCTGGGGGCCATCACTGGCTTGCCCTGAGCCTCAGTTTCCCCATTTGTCACATGGGAGATTCATCGGGGCCTGTCCCCCAGAGATGACAAGGGGTGGAGTGGGTGGTTATTTGCCACAACCAAGGGCTGGGACCAGAGGGACAGTGGGGAGCGGCGGCTCTGGAGCCAGGCAGGACCTGGGATTTGAACCGGCGATATCCAGTGTGCTCCTGCACACACTGAGGACAGCGGCAGAAATGCCTGCCACCTCAGGTGTAAAGACCCAGCGAGCTTACCTCTCTCAAGGGCCTGCTGCAGAAACGTCTGGACACTTGCTGAGGCCAAGTGTACAGCCAAAGCCATCAGATACCAGACATTCATCGAGCAATTACTAAGGCCCCACCCCTTGGCCAGGTTCTTTCGTGTGTACTTTCGCAGAGGTTAGTAACCTGGGCACAGGGTGGGCAGGGGCTGAAAGCCCCGAGCGGGGTCTTCTCCCTGCAGAGGCTCGCTGCCTTTCCTGGGTCAGGTGTGGAGCAGAGCCTGGCGCCTGGCTGCTGGAGCAGTTCAGGGGGCAGGCGGTGCAGGCCTCCCCCGCAGGCCTCCCCCAGTCCCCCAGGCTTCCTCTGCCGCACCTTTGTTCTCCCCTTCAATCGGGAAGGAGTGGATTCAAAGGCTCCAGCAGCAGCGGCACGGCTGAGCCAGCTTTGTGTTTGCCTTTAAGCCTCAGTTGAAAGAGAGGTAGGGACTTCAGCCTGGGGACTTCCTTGGCCAGGGAAGTGGGAGGATGCTGGCGGGTGTGGAGGAGAAAGGCCAGGGCTGCGGGGTTCCTGGGGCCAGAGGAGCCCGGGCCAGCCCTGCCACAGCCAATGTGAGTGTGCCCACAGAGCCTGTGGCTCACAGACCACCCGTGCCTTGGGTAGCACTGTGGTGAGGCCTCCGTGTGTGTGTGCGCGCGCTCAGTGTTAGAGGGCAGGTAGAGGCACAGAAGACTGGCTGCTCTGCCCTCTCTCGGTGCCCCGTGAGCCCTGTGCCCTCTGCCCCTCCTCACCTCCGTGGCCTTGCTAATCTACCCCCCCATGACACCCCTCTTATAACCCCACCGTGTACACGTCCCTTTCCTCGCCCCAACAGCTGCCTGCGGCACAGGCTGCTCCAGAAACTTCTCCTGGGCCGTGCCCAGCTGCCGCTGCAGTAGTGTGAAACTCAGGCCAGCACCCCGGGAGTCACCAGGAGCCCCACTTGCTGTCTGCCCCCCCAGGTGCCCCACCCCATTCCCCCGGCCCGCCGCCCCGCCGCCATGGCCCCCCCACCTCTGAACCACAAGGACCGCACCTCTCTCTTCTCTATGATGTTTTCCTGTGTCTTACGGTCCAGTCCTTTGACACCTCCCAATGCGCCTGCCACCAGCAGGTATCCCAAAGTCAGCTACCTGTTTTTCATTTCCACTGTGGCTGTCCCAGGCTGGGCCATCTCCCCTGGCCCTGCCTGCTCCCCTCAGCTGCTGTCTACCCCCAGAGGCACCCGTCAGACAGCACCCCTCCTGCGTTCAGACCCCCCAGCGGCTGATCATTCTACCTCCCCCACCATGCTGGTCTCTTTGTAGTTCCTCTAACATGCCCAGCAGCTACCACCCCAGGACCTTTGCTTGAGCTGCTCCTCTTGCCCGGCCTGCTCTTTCCCCAGGTGGCGCAGACACTCTCACTTTCACTGAGGCCTCTGTTGATGTCTCTCCACTTCTCTCCTGCTCCCAATCTTTACTCCCTCACCCAGGGGCCTTGACAGACAGCTCAGCCATTGCCACGCCCCCGGCTCTGGCTCCACCCACCGAGGCCCCGCCCCCTGGTCCGCTCACCGGCCTCCATGGCCAGCACGGTGATGTTGTGCCAGCCGGCCGTCTCGCGGTCCAGCCCCTTGCCCGTCACGATGGCTCCGGTGTCCGCATCGATGTCGAAGATCTGGTCCAAATCCGAGTCGCGGTCAATAGCGTACCTGCGGGGGACAGGGGACACTGGTTGACTGATGCCGGTGGAGCTCAGCCCATGTCCCCAGTCCACTCAGGAAAAGCAGGAGCAGAGACCCCTTCCCCACAGGACGTTCCTCTAAGGGACTGAGCTGCAGTGCCTGCTGGGTGTCCAGGGCCGACTGTCAACCCTTCTGAGCCTCAGTGTCCCCAGCTGGGCAGTAGGCTAATAATTATTTGTGCCCAGAGGTGGTGAAGGCCAGGAGCAACTGGCACTGATGTTCTCTTCATAGCTTTCCCAGGCAACTGTGGAGCCCAGCCCGATTTTTGAGAGGGGGACTGGAGAGGGGGTTGGGGGGCAGAAGTAGAAGAGGTGGGTGAGAATTATGCCAGGAAAGGTTAATGCAAGAGAGCTGTGTGCCAGGACAAACAGGCCCAGGATTCAGGAGCTGGATGGGTCCGGGGGGGAGGAGAAGGGGCAGAGGTGGGGGTGGGAATTCTCTTGGAAGTCAGGTAGAGACGCCCAGACCGGGGTCACAGGCAGAGAATGCCCTGGGGAGGAGTCTGGAGCCTGCAACTCCCCTGGTCTGCCCAGCACGCGTGAGCTAATCTGTGGCTTTTCAGTTGCTGAGTGAAAAAGCCCTTTGTTCCGCCTTCTTCTCAGGCCTTTGTGCAGAAGCTCCAGGCCTGAAAGGCCCTTGTCCAACACATGTCTCAGGCGGCGGAGGCCCAGAGAGGCTCTGCCAGCAGCAGCCGCCACTTCCCTGGCAGATAACACAGGCGGGGTGCAGCCTGGCTGCAGCACAAACAAAGGTCCCCGAAAGGCAGGCAAAGGCGCTTTGTATATCCAAGACAAAGGAGGGGTGTAGAGGGAGGCAGGGAAAAGGCTGAAACCAGTCCCTCCCGTAGGCTTATGGAGAGACCCTTCTCCCCAAATCCAGAGGTGGAAACCCTGCCCACCTTTAAGATGACACTTCAGTGAGGCCTTGGCTGCATAGCCAGATCTTTCTGGGCCTCAGTTTCCCCATCTCTTCAGCGGGAGTTAGAACTTCCTGACACAGGCTACCTATGTGTCCTGAGACACATAGAAAGAGGGAGGGTGGAGCTACAGGACACCCCTCCCCTTTCCCCATGCACTGCAGGGGTTGGGGGGATTGAAGGCACCTGAGCCGGGTGGGCCTGAGGACCTGTCTCCTGAATCTCATTGGTCTTCCTGCCCTCAAGCGCTAAGCACAGGGCCTTCCACTGGGGCTGTCATGAATCTGGGAGGCTCATCCCAAGACGCTGATTCTCCTGCTCACAGTGCACGGGTGTAGGTTGCAATGCCCATCCCCTCCTGCGCACGAATAGTGATGCATCTCTGGTTGGCATCCTGGAAGCTGAGACACCCACGCCCTTGGCACGCTGAGCCTCCCATAGGGCACTGGGGATGCCACACAGGCTGCGTGACGCAGGAAGGGATGACATGGGAAGCCTGGTGGGTTCTGGGCCAGCGCTCTGTTTGGCAAATGCCTGGCCCAGGGTACAGCGTGTCCAGGGAGGGACGGGAGGGGGGCTTTTTATTTGCACAAAGGTGCCATGTGGGCTACTGCTGGACTTGCACAGGGTTTCCCAGCAACTGCTCCAGAATTGGAATCCATGCCCAAATCTGGGGCTCTATATGCAGCGTTCTAACTTGTTGAACTCTACAAAGCCTCAAGGCAAGGAGAACCTCAGGTTCCCTTTGCCCCCATCCCGCTCCCCAATCCCTAGCCCTGAGCAGATGTTGGGGTCCAAAGAAGGCAGAAGGAGACGGTGTTGGTGAGCAGGAAGGAATCTTGCAGACCCCTCCTGATAGTACAGGTGGAGGGCGGGAAGGCAGCCTGGGAGGATAGAAACTGCTGCCTTGTGCTACCCCCCCCCCCAGCTTTTCTCATTTATGCTCTCTTGGAAGAGAAGGCAGAGGCTGGAACCTAAGTGGAGGCAGCTGTTCCCAAGGCCATGTGGTTGGGCCCGCAGGGATGCTATTAAGCAGCTAAAGACTTGAGCTGCGGGTCACTAGGGCTGGCTGGCTGAACCCAGGTGTTTCTGTTCCAGCTCAGGGAGCCAGTGAGAGAGTGGGAGGGAGGGAGGGAGAGAGGGGTGGAAGCTGACAAAGGGCTCAGCGTAGGGCAAGGACTGGGGCCTGGCTGGCACGAGGAGCCTGTGTACCCCAGAGGCCGGCACACACCACACACACACACACACACACACACACACACACACACACACACACAACTGTGTGTCTGTTCTGTATTGTGGGTGGGAGGTGCATTGTGTGTGTGTAGGGGGTGCACATATGTTTGTGGCATGCAGTTTGGACGACAGAAGCGCAGGAGGCAGCCATTCTGCTCAGGGTCTGAGCCAGATCCACAAGGCCCCCAGAGAGTTCACTTTCAGCCCTTGAGCCTTAGCTTCCCTCACGCACAGTGGGAGGTGAACGTGTCTAAGGGGCTCAGCAAAATGACTTCAGGGGTGTCACCTAGTGTCCTCTCTGTGACAAAGAAATAGGGCACACGGGAGTCCCCAGGCAGTGAGCATGGGTCTGAACAGAGCCTGAGGACTAGCAGGCCAGGAGATAGCTGTGGGACCGAGGCTCTGCTTTGACTGTGTCTTCCTGTGACCCAAAAGGCAGCGGAGGGAAAGAGATGGGTGCGGGTGGCAGGTACAGTGAGAGACTGTGGGTCTGCACAAGCCAGTGTGCCAGTGTGCCAGTGTGCAAAGCGGGGGCTGGAGTGGGGGATGGGAAGCGCAGATCCATCCACCCAGCTTGCAGCCTGGCTGTGTGACCTTGAGTAAGTCATCTAGTTTTTCCGTTCTTCAGCTTCCTCTTCCTAAACTCACTCAAGGAACACACTCAAAATCTCCCCCGAACTGGGTGGCAGGGAGGTGCGGTGGCTCATGCCTGTAATCCTAGCCACTGAGGAGGCTGAGGTCTGAGGACTGCGCTTCAAAATCAACATGAAAAGCCTTCTGTGAGATTCTTATCCCCAGTCAAACACCAGGAAAAAACAGGAGTGGCGCTGTGACTTCTAGGGGTAGAGCCTTGAGCAAAAAAGCTTTTAACGGGGCCTGGGAGTTTGACCTAGTGGTGGAGTGCTTGCCTAGCATGCACAAAGACTCGGGTTCGATTCCTCGGTACCACATACATAGAAAAAAGCCAGAAGCGTTGCTGTGGCTCAAGTGGTAGAGCTCTAGCCTTGAGAAAATCCAAGGACAGTGCTCAGGCCCTGAGCCCAAGCCTAGGACTGGCAAAAATAAATAAATAAATAAATAAAAAGCTTTTAACCATTTGCTGACCGTATCTCTGCAGGAGGAAAGAGCAAAAGGCAAACTCTAGTCTTACCATCTGTTCCCTTCTCTCAATGACCTTAGAATGAGAAGCAGGGGTAGCAACAGTACCTGAAGGCCCTTCTCTGTCACATGCGGCTTTTCTCTGGCCTCCGGCTTGCACTCCTGTACCCCACAATCTGGGAGCTCCACCTCACCCACCCCCAGCTCTGTCTTGGCATGAATCATCTCCTGCCCCCCCCCGACCCCCCCCCCCGGGCCTGGCTCAGTGCTATGCCAAAGAGAGGAAGCTGGGTAAATGTTTGTGTTGTTAAACCGGACCTGTTTTGAGCTCCTGGCAGCAGGCGCCTCCACATCTGAGGAGCCCCAGGGAAGGGGCCGGCACAGGGAGATGAAAGCAGGTTTCAAAGTTGGTCCCTTCCGCTCAGATGAAAGCAGGAGGGGAGGGGAGGTGGCAGCGGTGTGTGGACCAGCAGCAGAAGTGAGCTGTGCAGGTAGTGGACTGAGTCCAGCCTCTTTCCCTCCCCCTCCCCCCTCTCCAGTGTTCTTGACTCCCTGGGGACACTGCAGAAGCCACTCCTTCTGGGCCACAAGGGAAGGCCTGGGGAGGCCAGCCTGATGAACCACGGGTGGTTATGACATCTTCATGTCTCACCACCTGGGGCTGCCCAGTCAGGTTGCCCAGGCTTGGCCCTGGACAATTCTGAGACTAAGGGCTCAGACAGACCGTGGTGAGTTATGTCCAGCAATTGTCCAATTTGACCTCCAGTTAACTTCTCCATAGAATAGAGTTTGCTAAGTGCCCATGGGGCTGTGGGGGAGAGGGAGAGGGAGCTGGGGGCCCCGGAGGGCTGGCCTTCCCCTCCTCCCCCCGCCCGGTCCCCTCTGCCCGCCCTCTGTCAGCCGTGGGCAGCAGCAGGCGTGGGGCACGGGCGGGGGTCTCACCGGACGGGCCGGTTGGCGACGTCGGGGTCCCGCGCTGTCACTACGCCGACCAGGGAGCCCACCTGCGCGTCCTCCTGCACCTCCAGGAGGCGGGAGGGCGGCCGGAACTCGGGGGGCTCGTCCACATCCGTCACGGCCACACGCACGATCGCCTGGTCTCGGAAGGTGCCCAGGTCTGCGAAGCGCGGGTCCACGAACTTGTTGAGGGCCTCCAGCACCACGGTGTGCACGGGCTGCGACTCGAAGTCCAGGCGCTGTGGGCACAGGGTGGTCAGGGCCTGGCCTGCAGCTCCCCTGCACGTCTCACCCAGAGGAAGGGTCCCAGGCTGGGCAGGGCTGTCCCCAGCTCGTGGCTGGCGTCATGGGAGCCATCACCAAGGGCCTGATCTCCCAGACCTAGCTACAGAGGAGAAACTGAGGCTCCAAGGTGCCCAGTCACTCAGATGCTCCTGGCCAGCACTGAAATAGTTCACTCTTTTTGGTTTTGGTCGGTCGTCAGATGTGAACTCAGGGCCTGGGCGCTGTCCCTGAGCATTTCTGCTCAAGGCAAGCACTCTACTGCTTGGAGCCACAGTGCCACTTCTGAGTTTTCTGGTGATGAGGGTCTCATAGTCTTTCCTGCCCCAGGCTGGCTTTGAACTGTGATCCTCAGATCTCAGCTTCCTGAGCGGCTAGGACCATGGGCATGAGCCACCAGCACCTTGCTTTTTCAGTATGTGCTAGAAACTCAGCTCCATACCATGCTATTACTACATGCCATTATTACTATTATTATTATCAATAATGAAGGAGACTCAGAAACCTGTTATACGATGTCATTGAGTCGTTTATCACTAGCAGAGCTGGGAACGGAACCCGGGCAGTGTGGCTCTCAAGCCCAGGAGATGACAAGCTGATGGGGTCTGCAGCTTCCCACACCTGGGCTCCAGTCCCAGCTCTGTAGCCGCCTGGCTGCAATGGCTCTTCTCTGGAGACTCATGAGCCATGTGTGGAGTCTCCGGAGAGGCGCTGTGTGCATGCTGAGCTGCACTAATGGGTGACCCTCTGATGGATGAATGTTTGCCTGGGCACTGGTCCCCGCCTTCTGAATATCTGTCTTCCAGCTGCAAGAAATGCGATGCGGCACCGCTGACGCCTGTCCCCCCTCCCCCTCCCCAAGCTGGGTAGCATTTGATCAATCAGGGATCCCATCCTGGAGACACTCGGGCAGGTGCCAGCCCTGTGGTCAGGGTCTCCCTCCCGCTTCCCCTCTCCCAGGCTGCCCTCCCTGCCACCTCTTCCCTCTTCCTGTTGCCTGGGAAATCAGGAGGCAGGGAGTCAGGCGCGGGCCCAGCCTGCGAGTGAGTGATGGCCCCTGGAGCAGTGCATCGATCAAGGGGACCAAGCTGACTCCACAGACACCCCAGGCGCCTGCTAGAGCAGCAAAGCTGGCGAGCTGACAAGGAGGAGCAGTCTGGGGATAAGAACCATGCTGGAATCCCCATGCCATGATGGGCCTAACCCCGCCCCCCCCACACACTGTGCTGGGATGCTGGGCCCAAATTCTCCATCCGTGCACGGTAAGAACGCGTGGAGATCAAAAGACTGGAAACTCTTCTGGGTGTGGTGGCCATGCCTGTAATCTCAGCACTGAGATTACGCTGGCTTCCATCCCTCCTGGACTCTGCTTAGTTAGAGGGCAGTCTTGGGCATGTGGCTAAATTTCTTGAGGCCTCAGTTTCTCTTGAACACGATGGCCAGTGAAAGCAGTGCCCAGGGCTGATGTGGGGGTTGGGACTGTCTGGCACAAGGCTAGTGATTTGGGAGAAGAATTAGCAACCACAGCAGCTGGGGTCTGGGAGCTTGAGGGGCCGGGAGAGGAAGGGGAGGGGGCAGAGTCTCCTCAGGCCCTGACCGCAGAATGTTACGGAGAAGACTCCATTGAAGGGCAAGAGCAGCCAAGCAGGGGCAGGCATGGCCTTTAGGCCGGACCATGTGTGGGCTTGGAAAGGGAGGTACAGTTCTCTGCTGGGCAGTGGGCTTGCCCAGGCCTTGACTAGCCACGTCCTGGAAGATGGGTTTTGCTTCTCTCTGTGACCTCTGTCCTTGCCCACTGGGATCAAGGACAGTTTAGCTTCTGGTTCCCCTACCAACCAGTGGGCCAGGAAGGTCGTCAGACTCCAGAAGGAAAGAGATTTGGAGACACCAGTCTAGGTTCAAAGCTTAGCTCTGTCCCTTGTAGGGGTGACCTGGGGCAGGCCCTTTACCTTTTTCTCTCATAAAAAGGAGAGCAGGGACCTCTGTTTCAGAAGGAGGCACAGGATTCAAGGAGGTCACGAGTGCAGAGGGTCTGGAATGGGGTTGGAGTAGCTCAGTTGTGTGTGTAAGAAGGCGAATTCGCCTCTGGATTGAATCTCGTCTCTGACATGTAGCTGTGTAACCTCAAATGAGTCCCTTGACCTCTCTGTGCCTCATATCCTCATTCATGTACTGGGAATGACATAGTGCTTTCCCAGGCTGGTCCTGGATCTTGAGACTGAACCCCTGGGTGCAGAGAGTGGGTACCTGGGACCCCCTAGAGGCCTCCCTGGTCCTGCTCCCCCCCCCCCAGGCAGCTACTACCTTGTGCACTAGGAGGACGGCTTCCTGCGTGTCGCTGTCCGTGGTGACCTTGAACGCATCCCCTCCGCTGCCACTCTCCTCCTTCAGGTGGTAGGTCATGTCTGTGTTCTCACCCACGTCCGAGTCCTCGGCCTTCACGCGTCCCACGGCTGTGCCCACGGGAGCAGACTCCTGGATGCTGAACTGGTACATCTCTGTGGGGACACGTGGGGGACACGCCACGGGCAGAGGTGGAGCGGCCCCATCGGGGTCTGCCGGTGCAGGGGCAGGGAGGGAGGCGGCATGTGCTCGGGGTCTCCTGCACTGGCTGGGCAGGGGCTAGAGGGGTGGCAGGTCCTTTAGAGAAGGCCTTGCCCACTGATTGGGGCCTCCGTTTCCCCATCTGGCTCTGGAGGCAGCTGGAGCGTTGTGACCCCGTACCTCAGTTTCCCCATCTGAAGAGTGGGAGCAATCACAGCTGGGCAGAGCGTTGCCGTGGCAACCCACACAACAGGCGCTGCTTGTGAGATGCTCAGAGGGGACTGCAGTGAACCAGCCAGGCTGCCTGGCCCTCCCCCTGCCCTCCCCCTGCCCTGCCCCCACCCACGAGGATACTGATGCTGCATGCCCCGCCCCTCCAGCATCCCCAGATGGGAACCAAGTCCCAGCTGTCACCCCAACAGGAAGCACGACACACAGTGCGTCTGTGCAGTGCAGGTAGGTGCTAGGCACAAGTGGTAGAGAGCTAAACTTGAGAAAGTCCAAGGACAGTGCCCAGGCCTTGAGTTCAAGCCTCAGAACAGACACAGAGAGAGGCGGGGGGAAGGGAGAGAGAGGAGGGAAAAAGGGATGGAGGGGAGAAACGAAAAATCAGAAGGAGGGAAGGGAAGGAAGAAAAGGAAAAGGAAGGGAAGGAGGGGGAAGCCCTTGCTCTCTGTCCCTGCCTGTCTCTGTTGAGCGTCTGGCTGAGCGTCTCTCGGGACAATTCCCAGCAGCCAGTTTTAGATGGATGGGACGGGTGGGGAGGAGGCCAGGGTCTCTGCACCCAGGGCGGCAGCGTCTTGGAGGCCTGTTCTGTCTGGCTGAGGTGCTGAGCTGGGCTGCTGCTGTGTGCTCAGCTAGGGGATTGGATTTCCTTATCTCGTGGGGGTCAGTCCCCTGTGGCGGGGTCCTAATGGGAGAGCAGCCGACCTCAAGTAATGAGACTCCTGATAGGGATCTGCCAGCTCCCAGCAGCGGCAGCGTTTACTCTCTGCCAGCTTCCGCCTTCCCTTCAGCTGGGCCTATGAGGCCTTGAAAGGCCTGGGAGGCAGGGCCAGGCCAGCGCAGCCTCCCTGTGCCATGAGAGGCAGGGATGGGGACATCTTCTAATTCGGAAGGACAGGCTCTTGCCCCCAGACTCAGAGGAAAAGGGAGAGACACTCGTCCCCAGACTCAGTTTCCCCAGGATGAAACACTAGTGACCTTTTGCCTGGGGGTGGCCGCTGCTGCTCCATCCACATCCCGAGGACCCCGCCCCCAGCACCTGTGCATTCAAGAGCCAGTGAGAGGTGGGGTGGAAGGACAGACATGCGCAGAGGGCTCCCCTCTGCAGGGAGCAGGGAAGAGGAGCAGGGGGCTGTCCTAGGAGGTCTGGAAAGTCAGCCCGAGCCCGGCTCCCGTGGCTACTCAGGAGGCCGAGATCCGAGGATCACAATTGGAAGCCAGCCCAGGCAGCAAGCTGTGGCTTGAGTGGTACAGTGCCAGCCTTGAGTGGAAAAGGCAAGTGACAAAGTGCCAGGCTCTGGGTTCAAGCCTCAGTCCTTGCACACGCCGATGCATACACACACACACACACACACACACACACACACACACACACACACACACGAGCCCAAGCTGGGGCCTCCTGTGAGGGGTTCATGGGTGGAGGGCAGACAGGGGTCCTGGGATGGGTCGGCAGGTGGGTGGAGATGCAGGCGGCCCCCACTAGATGGGAAGCGTGGGGTGGGGACAGGCGTGCAGGGGCCCAGGGCTACTTTACCCAGGCCTCACTCACTCTGCGGGAAGCGGGGTGGGTTGTCATTGACGTCAGTGACCACAATGGTGACGGTGGTGGAGCCCGAGAGGCCGCCCAGCTGGCCCGCCATGTCTGTGGCCTGGATCACCACCTCGTAGCGCTCCTGGCTCTCGCGGTCCAGGTCCGGCACTGCGGTCCGGATCACGCCTGCGAGCGAGTGGGGAGAGCCGGGCTGAGGCAGGCAGAACTGCAGCTAAGGGGCTGCTTGGAGTTCAGGGGACCACTGCACACCACCCGCTCAGACTGTACACCTCTCCACAGAGCCAGACCCACACCCAACACATACACACATACCCCCAGACATCCTCGCACATGCAACACAAACACAAAGCAACGGATTGTTCTGTTCCTAAGACGAGGTCTGTGTAGCCAGGCGCCCGTGGCTCATGCATGTAATCCTACCTACTCAGGAGGTTGAGATGGGAGGATCATGGTTCAAAGCCAGCCTGGGCAGGAAAGTCTGTGAGACTCTCCAATTAACCACCAGAAAACCAGAAGTGGTACTGTGACTCAAAGTGGTACGAGTGCTAGCCTTGAGCAGAAGAGCTCAGACACAGTGCCCAGTCCCTGAGTTCAAGTCCCATGACTGACAAAATAAAGACACTCGTGGACTGGAACTTGACACTGTGCAACCCACTTGGGGACTGGTCTCACTTTAGGGCCTCTGTTTCCCCACTTCACCATCCTCTATCTGATTCTGTCAGTAACTCAGCTCAGAGCCAGCACAGGGCAGTGATGGGGTGGGTGTTACCAAAGGGAAAAGATCTGAGCTACCCCAGGTATGTCACATGGTCTCACTCCCCCGCACATCAGGTCCACGGATGGGTGGACCACGTGGAAGAATGCACACAAAGGCACGCACGCATATACCCCTTATTCACATGCATCCTCTCCACAGATCACCAGTGGAAGAGTCTACATTCTTTTCTGTCCAGGCACCAGTGATATGCTGGGCAGACAATCCCCAAGCCACTCTGGAGTAGGGGACAGCTGCAGAAGTTAGAGGCCCCTGCAGGGAGGGAAGGCCAGGCTTCTTGTCCCTCTGCCAAGGGAACAGACTCAGATGGTGGAGGGGGTTGATGAGGCGTTCAGAGCTTCTGCCTCCACCCCTGCAATCTGCCCTGCTCAGGTGGTGTGGCAGGCAGTGCAGAGGGCCTGGGCGCCAGGTGAAGTCACACACCAGCAGACCTGTGATGTGCCCCATAAAGCCTGGGCTCTGAAGCCTGATGTCCCCAGCCTGTCCCCAGATCCAATAAAGGCAGCAGACCAGGAGGAATGGCTCTGTGGAGGGCGTGTGTGTGTGTGTGTGTGTGTGTGTGTGTGTGTGTGGAGAGAAATACAAGAAGAAATAAAGCCAGAGAGAAATACAGAAGAGGCAGGAAGAGAGACACCAACATGGAAAGAGATTTGAAGAGAAAGAGAGAGGGAGGGAGGGAGGCGCACAGTCCAGCAGGCACCCAGATGACTTGAGGAGTGCAGGGGTGAGGAGGGCATGTGGCAGTGTCACAGGCTGAAGGGCAGGGCCCCTGCATGCAAGGCAGGGCCAGAAGCAGATGTTAGTTGGGCCCTTCCTGTGTACTGTTGTGTGGGTGAAGTAGAAGCCGCTGCGCTGTGGTCTGGGCCACCAGAAGCCCTCAGTGGGGGTCAGAGCAAGGCTCTGCCTTACAGGAGAAAAGCACGGCACTCTGCCCCGGCCCTTCCAGCTCCAGAGGGTCTGGGGACGCCACACCCTCCTCTGGTGGGAAGTAGACATGCCAGCTCTGGGTATCAGAGAGGTGGGGCTCGAGGGCTCAAGTCCATTCTGCTCGTGGACCCTAACCCGGGTCACACCTCGCGGTGGGCTGCTATGGTGATCTCTTCAGCCAGCCACAGGTCCAGCGGCGGCAACCTCGGAGCATCGCCTTCCACTCAACTGGACCTGGGAAGTGACTTGCTCAGGCCAAGCGGACATCAATCAGCAATGCCCAAAGCAAAGGCTGGACAAGCCCTCGTGTCCCGGGGATGGGTTGTTACGAATCCTGAGACCCCCTGGGCAGTGACGAGCCCTAGGAGAGGCCACACAGAGGCAGGCCTGGTCATGCCAGTGTCTCTTGGATGAATCAGCATCACCCAAGCGAACCCCACAGAATTACTGCCCAGCCAAGCTCAGGGCATTGTCGCCATGAAGAGACTGTGGTGGCCCTAGCCACTACATTTGCACTGGTTTGATATGTAGCCATCGAGCATAGAAATCCAGTTGGCCAAGCTGTTGCATTCCTGGTTCTATCTGGGCTCACTCGTGCGGCTGCATTTAACTAGAGAATCAAGGGGCCTGGAAGGTCCAAGATGGCCTCTTCCACATGTCTGGCAGTGGGCCTCTTGCATCGCTCATAGGCTGGCCTTACTACACGCAAACCTCAGGACTATGTTCTAGGAGAGCACAAGTGAAAGCTGCCAGGCCCTTTAAGGCCTAATCTCAAATTTGCAGAACAATATTCTGCCACATTCTACTGGCCAGAACAAACTACAATCCAGCCCAGATTCAAGAGAGGGGAAGAAACAGCCCTCTCCCCACTCTCTCTGCTGGTCCCAGGGCTTGAATTCATGGGCTGGATGCTGTCCCTGAGCCTCTTTGTACTCAAAGCTAGTTCTCTACCATTTACGCCACAATACCACTTTTATTGAGTAGAAGCCGGGCTGGCTTTGAACTATGATCCTCAGATCTCAGCCTCCTGAGTAGCTAGGAGTACAGGTGTGAGCCACCAGCCCCCAGGTAACACCACCTCTTTCTGAGAAAGGCAAAGCCATGCCACAGTTGACTCTGCATCTTGAGTCTACTTGCTCTGATTCAACCAACTACAACTGCAGACTGCAAACATTCGGGAAAAACACGGAGGGTGTGGCTCAAGGGGTGGTGGTAAAGTGCTCTCTGAGAAGCACAAGGCCCTGACCAAAAAAAAAAAAAAAAAAGAGAGAGGAAAAAAAAGCATGTGAACAGAGCACGTACAGATTTCTTTCCTTGTCGTGATTCCCTGAAAGATAGAGTGTAACAACTATTTACGTAGCATTTACTTTATACTAGATATTACAAGTAGTCTGAAAATGACTTAACGTAGATGAGAGGATGTGTGTAATTAGGTGTAAATACACTGCTTTATCTACGAGGCCTGGGCACCCACGATTTCTCTGACTGCGGGAGTCTTGGAAACGGCCTCCACAGGTAGCCAAGGACAGTGGAGGCAAAGGCTGTCACGGGGGCACAAAATGGGTGGCCCATTCTCCCTTGTGTCCCCTTCCTCATTCTGTTGCCTGGAGCCAGAAAAACATACTAGACACTACTGCACCCCAGGTTGCGGGGGTTGGAGAACAGTTTCATAGCCTTGTTCTTCAACAGCTGCAAATTCATTCGTGCATGCATGCGTGCATTCATTCATTGGGCACAGAGGGCCTCTGATGTTTCAAGGATGCAAAGAATCACGCGCAAGCCGGGGGGAAAGTCAGGCAGACACAGGTTCCTTATCTTCTCCCCTCTGTTTCCGTGCCACGTCACCGTGGGCAGGGCCTAGAGTCTTCCTGAGCCTCTGTTTCCCGTTCTCTAGAGTGGGGTGACCCACTGGAGGGGGTACTGAGGGGTTTAGACGAGGCAAAGTGTCTTAGAGATGCCTTGCTGACCCCCTTTCCTCAAGCCCTGGGTTGCACATCCTCATAAACCCATCAACAAGTCCCACTGTCAGGGGGGGGCTGGGGACAGACAGCAACTCTGTTCTTGTTCCTCAGATGATCTAAAGAGCCTGGCACAAAGTACCCACATGGCATTGGGACTGTCTGATTGGCATGGTACAGTAGCTTATATGTTTCTGGCCTCTCTGTGAGAACACAGCCCATGTGAGGACAGGGGCCAAGTCCAGTGCATCACCTTCACCTCAGGTGCCAAGTTTTGAGCACCAAGCAAGTACTCAAAACAATGGCAGTTTCCTCCTCTCCTTCTCGAGTGGATGTCTCTGACCCCGGGGAGAGTTTTCAGCAGAGATCTTGACATCTCCCCATCTTTCTGTGGCTGCTGGGGTGGTGGTAGGCCAGGCCTGCTCATTACTACCTGGCCCTGACCCCCTGCAGCTTTGGCTTCACCCACTGCCCCACTGTTATCCTTGTTGTCTACCTTTGAATGCCACAGGAGGGGCCCTGGAGCCCGTGTGACACCTCATTAGGCAGCAAATGCCATCCCCATGGCCCCTGGGGGGGGGTTGCTGGCAGGCCTGGCCTTTAAAACACCAGAGTTAATTCCTCCTCTGGCACTGGTGTCCCACGGCTGCCTGCCCCCTCCCTTCCTCACGCCTTCCTCCACGCGGCTCGGCTCCCTGCTCTCTGCACAGTGAGAACAGACTGTACCTCTAGCAGTTGCTAAATATAGACCTGCAGCAGCGGAATATTCCTAGCCTGGGAATGGAGCCGGAGCTGGGAAGGGTACAGGGTGGCGAGGGCGAGGGGAGGAAAAACCTGCCACTTCCTGGGAAATGTGAAGGATCCTTTTTCTCCCAGAAGTTGAGGC
>NC_143526.1:38851006-38876006 GCF_031878675.1 Megascapheus bottae
GCTCAATTAATAGATGAAAGAATGAACTCTCCTTGTGCACATTCTTAACTGGGCACAGTTGGCTCACAACTAGCTACTCAGGAGGCTGAGATCTAAGGATTTGTTTCAAGCCAGCCCAGGCAAACCTGTGAGAATCTTATCTTCAATTAAGCACCAAAAAGCCAGACGTGGAGGTGTGCCTCAAGTGATCAGTAAAAAACCACTAAGGGATAGTGCCCAGGCCCTGAGTTCAAACACCAGCACACACACACACACACACACACACACACACACACACACACACACACACACATTATTTATGCCTAGCTAGAAGTTCTAGATGTTTCCTTTCCTCCTCTCCTGTCACTATAGCCTAGGGCCCCTTTTCTGACGCTCTGCTTCTAGATGGCTTTTGTGACTCACCTTTCTCCCTCTGTTCCAGTGAGAGGTGCCCCTTGCAAAGGTGACTGTACAGGACTAGGCTGTGGGGAGAATCAGGGGTTCTAACTTTGAGGCTCCTGGAATACGTTATTTGCTCCTACAGGAACCTCATTTGGTCCCCTTACCCTCTCCTCAGTCTCCCCCACACACATTCCTGATCCTTCATCATCCATGGCCTTTTAACTGCATAGGCAGGTAAGGAGTCTAAATGGGTGCGGAGAAAGGGTGCAGGTTTCGGGTTTTGTCCCTGGGACTCTAGGCTGGCCACTCTGAACTTCACAGCCTCTGGTCTCCAATTCCTGTCTCTGAGCCAGACCTACAGCAGCCGCCCCAGGGATCTTGTTAAAATGAAAACCTGTGCATGTCACTTCCCTGCTTAGAAGCCATCAATGAACGCGCCATGCTGGCAAGGAGGAGGGGAAAAGCAAACACTCACCCGAAGCTCGTGGGGTGGAATCCAACACCTTTCAGCATCATCTATCCAGATTCCAAATGCACTGCCGCTCTGACCCAGCGTTTCCATTCTTGAAAATTACCCCGCAGACTTCCACAAGCACAGAATGATGTATGCATGAGGCTATTCACTGTAGCGTGGTTCATTTTAGCACAAAGATTGGAACCACCCTAAGTGTCCATCAGCGGGGGACTGGTGAAATAAATTTTAGTGTATCCATAACAGGCATTAAGTAAAAGAAGGAGGAAGGCCTTTCTGGACTGACACAGAATCATCTTCCAGAGGTATTGTTAAGATTTTAAAAAGCCAGGCATGTATACAGTATGTATTTACAGCTATCATTTGTGTGAAAAAAAATAAAATGCATGTGCCTGATTTTCTTGTACATGAGGAGAACAGCTCTAGAAAAATCCACTGGGAAATTAACATTGGTTTCTTAGGAACACAGCCTGGGTGACTTGTACACTGGATTCGATGAAGAATAGCCACTAAATACTCATTTGAACTTTTTACATTTGGTACCTTGGAATACCCGATCTCTCTCTTTTTTGAATGTATTTTTCAAGGGAATGAGTTGCCAAGACCTCACAGGATAAATACACACCAGGGGCAACATCTGGGGCTGTAAAACTCCTGAGGCTGTGGGGTGGGATATGCTTTCTCTTAACATTTCTTTCAAGTTTGAGTGTTTTCTAAAATGTATTACTTTTCCCAAGGAGGTAAAATTAATGACGAGGTCATGGGTAAGAGAACACACTCATAACTGCTGATAGGTGGAGAACCTCCCCCTTCCTTCCCAAAGAAAGCAAACACACAAACCCCGCCCATTCACACTCCTTTCCCATTCTGGCCTCTTGGCATATTTTTGCTCGTCTAGCCAGGCCCTCCTGCTCTCCCCCTCACCTTCCACAAACCCCATTTCCCTTCATGCCACAGGCACCTCTCCAACCCCTGTCTTTCAGCCGGAGCCATGCCCTCTGGTGGAGATGCCCTGCTCTGAAATCTTGTTCTGGCCAACACTGGTGGGCTGAGGTTCGAACTTAAACAAACCCTTTGCACTCACTAGGTGAGGTGCTCTGCCACGTGATCTACAACCGCAGCCTGTGATTGTGCCCTCTCCTCCCCCACCCCCTTCTCCTTCTTTTGTTGGTCATGGGCTTGAACTCAGGGCCTGGGCCCTTGTTCCTGAGGTCTTTTGAAGGCTAGTGCTCTACCACTTGGAGTCACAGTGCCACATCCAGTTTTCTGGTGGTTCACTGGAGATGAGATTCTCATGGACTTTCCTGCCTAGACTGGCTTTGAACCATACTCCTCAGATCTCAGATCTCAGCTAGGATTTACAGATGTTAGCCACTACTGCCTGGCAACCAGCCTATTTTTTTTTTTTTATAGGTGGCTGCGGAGGCCTCCAGAAAGAAAGCCTTATGTCTTAATTACCCAGGTGAGTTCCCGTGGCCCTGTGAGCTTCATGATGGTGTTTGAAAAAAAAAATTCGTTGTGGTGTCTGATGTCTCCTCTCCATCCTGTGCCCGTAGCAGTGAGAGCCAGCTGGAAGCAGCAGCTCTCTCAGCTGGGTGACCCTCAATGAGTCACCCCGTCTCTCTGAGCTTCAGTCTCTTCATCCCAAAGGGCTCCTCAGAGGAGTCGGCCTCTAGCCTCAGTGCTGTGGAGTGGGGTGGGCAGAGGCTGCACTGCCTTTTGAGGATGTGCATGTGTGTAGGTGTGGGGCTTAAGCAAAGAATGTTTTTTTGGAGTCAGTTCTGGGGATTGAACTCTGGGCCTGGGCACTGTCCCTGAGCTCTTCAGGTACTGCCCTACCTCTTGAGCCTCAGCCCCATTTCCCCTTTTCTAGTGATTAATTGGAGATAAGAGCCTCACATTCTTTAGTACCCGGGCTGGCTTTGAACCGGGATCCTCAGATCTCAGCCTCCTGAGTAGCTAGGATGACAGGTGTGAGCCACCCTGCCCAGCTTGCTTCCTTCTCCTCATCTCTCCTCTCCCTTGCCCCTCCCTCCTCCCCCCCTCTTTCTGTTCTTCAGTCTTCCCCTCTACTCGCCTGGCGGCTCTCCTTCCCATCAACCCATCAACCCAAGGGTCTCCTGGAGCCCAAGGTGACTGCTTGGTGCTAGGCTGAGCCTCAAGACCTGGACCTTTTGCGCGGCCCCACCCACCGCACGCCATTGGCCCCGCCCCGCCCACCCTGACCCACCGCACGCCATTGGCTCCACCCCACCCCGCCCACCCTGACGTCACGCAGCGGCCCCGCCCCTCACCGGTCTTGGGGTCCACCGTGAAGTGGTGCTCGCCGTCCAGCACGCTGTACACCAGCCGGGCGCTGCTGCCGTAGGTGGGGTCGTCGGCATCCGAGGCTATCACCTGCATCACCGACGTGCCTGGGCCCGGGGGACCAAGCGAGACAGTGGTCACCCGGGGAGACCGGACAGGAGGCCGCGGATGCCAGGGCTCCCAGCCCCGCATGCGGCCCCTCCGAGGGGCCCCGGGGCTTCCCAGCTGTGGACCTCAGTTTCCTCTCCTGTCACCTGGCGGTGGCTCTAGCCCTTGCTCAGCAGGCGAGGGGACGCCAGGGGACGCCTGGCAGAGGAAGGGGGGCAGCCAACCTCTCCAGCTGAGAGCAGTTCAGGGTGAGCGCCTGCCCCGGGCCCGGAGGTCCTTCCCCACGCGAGCTCCCCCCGCCCCTCCCGTGGACAGGAAGGGACAGCCCGGGGGCCATGTCTGTCCAGACTCAGAAGGGGAGGCAATGCCCAGCTCTGCCTCTGGCCCTGGATCCCTTGCCCTCCTCCGGGCGCACACAGCCCCCTCCGGGCGCACACGCGCGCACTTCTCATGCCCTGCACGTAGGCTGCCGGGGAGAGTATAAATTGGATAAAAGTCCATCAAACAGCGGCAATTAAGTTATTGATTTTCGACGCTGCCTCATTAAACCGGGAGCTTCTCTCGGCCTGTCCCAGAGATGGCTCTAATTTGACATCATGTTCAATTTGACGAAAGCAGGGCTTGGGAAGTGAGGCTGGCCGGCGTGGGGGAGGGATCCGAGGGAGGGGCCACCCAGAGAAAGGAAAGGGGTGGACGGTCCAGAGGGGAGTCTTGGGAGCTCAGGGTATGACCCAAGGGAGGAGGAAGGTACCCTCTGCTGGGTGCCCCCCCTGGGGCTGGCAGAAGAGCTTGCTGGGAGGAGAGGCCAGTTCACTGCTTGGCTAATGAGTGAGTGTGGAAGTGCTACTGCAGCAGTTCTGCGAAGCCCAGCCCACTGCCGCCTCTCCCGCCTCCAGCCCAGGGCCCTCCATCATTCCAGACAGACACATGTATTTATTTTTCATTCCTTTGCATTTCTCATTTCCCTCTCTGGGTCCCCCTCCCAGCTGGAGCCTTCAGAGCTGGCCCTGCAATGCGCCTCTCGGGAGGCTTCAGCTCCTTGGCTGGAAGTCAGAAGCTGGGGGGGGGGCAGGCCCCCACCTCTCTGATTGGACTTCTGCTCAGAATCCAGGGAACAGCCTCAGTTACCCTGTGCCTGCACCAAGAAGGAAACGGCATGAACTCTGTTGAGCATCCACTGTATCTAGGGGTCGCGGGCCTCTTAAACCATCCTCTCAAGCCAGGTCCAGTGGCTCACATAATCTGTAATCCTGGCTACTTAGGAGGCTGAGATCTACGGCTCACAGTTTGGAGAAAGCCTAGGTAGTGAAGTCCCTGAGTCTCTTATCTCCAATTAAGTGCCAAAATTCTGGAAGTGGCCCAAGCAGTAGAGCACTACCCTTGAGCAAGAAAGCTAAGGGATATGGCATGCACACTCGTGAGAGTGCGAGGACACGCTCACACAATCCTCTCTATTGTGGAAACATCTCAGGAATGCAGAAAGGCTCTTCTAATATTCCAGAGGAGGAAGAGACTTAGCAGAGGACACCTGATGAGGACATGGCAGGGCTTGAACCCAGGTCTGCAATGTCACCGGTGCCAAAGTGCTTTCTTTCAGCAACAGTAACTTTGCAGGCAGTCACAAGCACTGTGGCTCATTCGAGCTCTGACCTTGGGCCCAGCACAGAACCCCTCTGTGCCTCGGCCTCTTCGTTTGAGAAATGAAGGTGACAATGCTACTGGGATCCTGAGATGGTGTGGAGAATTCAAATAGCTTTCTGCATTCAGCACCAAGGACAGCACACGGCCCTTGCTAAGAGCCCAATAAACGCAGGTGGTTGTTGGCTCGGGTGGCAGTGCGTGCTTGTCTGTCAAGGTGGCACCGCACGTGTCTCGTTCAGTGCTGGGCGAGAGAAACTACACAGGCATCAGGCTCACAATGGCACCGAGAATGAATGTCGACAGTTGTAACGGAGGGAGGTCTCCCTGCCACTCCCCCTGCCGATTCCCTCCCCTCCTCCCTCCCCACCGCGTTTGCAAGTCACAGCTGGGCTGAGTGACTCCCCTGGGACATGGCTGAGCCCCCCCCCCACTTCCCTTCTCCTCAGTCCCTGGCTGCATCCCAGGGACTCCCTTGGGGTTGCTAGAATTATTTCCCCAATCCCGGATTCTTTATTGCAGCCATTACAGTTAATGCCGACACGTGGGGCTGATGTAGGGTGTAGATGGGGGTTCCACAGTTCCCTGGGCCCTGCTGAGATGGCCACACACCCCTCCTGGATGCTCAGAATTGGCAGACAAAGGGGTGCCAAGCTGTAGTGGTTTTAAGACCACCCTCCAGGTCAGCTTCTGCAGGCTTAGGAGCTGACAGAGTCACAAAGTACTGCGCCCCCTCCTGCCTCCCCCCATGCCCATTCAGACCTCACAGTAACTGACATGGTGGGAGGGGGTCACACTTTCCAGTGTCTGTGTAAACACTCTCATTATAGTCCAACTTCAAGCCACCAATGTGCTACTGGCTGGCCCACAGACTTCCCAGTCAATATGTGACTCTTGCAGGCTGCAAGCCATGACGATATATTACTGTCCAATAACAATGATACGCACAGATTACACTTATCGAATAACTACTTTGTGCTAGACACAATGATGTAAGCCCTTTACATGTATTATCTGGTGGAATTTACCCAAGAAAGGCTTGCAATAAGCCCTAATAAGATTTCTACTTAACAGCGGAGCCCAGTGGCTCATGTCCATAATCCCAGCTACTTGAGAGGCAGAGACCATAGGTTGGAGGCCAGCCTAGGCCCAAAATTATCAAGACCCCAGCAGAATGCACAGCTGCATGTGGTGGTTCATGTCTCATCCCAGCTCTCTGGAAAGCTTAAATATAAGCGAATCAAGGTTCAGGCTAGCCTGAAAAATGTCAAAAAGGACTGGGGATGTGGCGGAAGTGGTAGAGTTCCTACCAAGTAGATAGAAGGCCTCAAGTTCAAACTCTACCACCATCACATGTAGAGAAAGGATTTCCGCTTTACTGACTCAAATAGTGCACCTCTTTGCACCTCCTTTTCCTCTTGGGATTCTGTGAGAACTCTAATAGATGGCTGTGTTCTGCACCAAGGGCACAGCTTGGCTAAGTGCCCAGGCAGAAGGTTCAAAGCCAGACCTGCCACAGTAGGGCTATATGAAGTAGCGTCACTGTTCTAGGTACAGCTCTCCAGCTCTTCCGCGGTCCAGGCTGGCACGGGCAGTGCTGCCGTGCTCACTCGGGGTCATCAGGACGCTGGGCCCAGGGCCCCTGTAGGATGTGAAATATGCAAATGCTGCCCCTGGAGAGCAGGGAAAGCCGTGCTTCTCCACCTGGCTGTGTGGCACAGTCTCCTGGGAGCTTTAAAATAAAACTGCTGCTGAGCCTGTCCCAGGCCAATTAAATAGGACTCGTGGGACAGAACCCAGGCAAGGGCGCTTATTCAAGCTCTACTGAGCCTCACACATCTTCTGAGCTAGGAACTCCTACCTGGCTCTGGCGTCTGGCTCATGGATGAGGAAACTGAGTTACAGGGCAGGGTGGAGGGGGTGCTCAAGGAATGACTCGTACTCGGGTCTCTCTAGCTGAAGTCACACCAGGAGGAGGCAGCCAGTGCAACTCATGCCACCAGGACTCCAGGGCACCTTCTGGCAGAGTCTCCTCCAGAGAGGTGACATCGCTTCCACTCTAAGATCCTAGTCCAGCTGCAACCCCAGCTACACAGGAGGCACAAATGGGACTGTGATCTGAGGCTGGCTCTGGACAAGCATGTAAGACCTGATCTGAAAATATCTGAAATACAAGGACTGGGGTTGGGCGGGGGGGATGGGGCTCAAAGGCAGAGCATCTGTCTAGCAAGCTTAAGGCCCTCAGTTCAAATACCAGCACTACTGTAACGCCAAAAAAGCAAAGCAAAGAGTCTACTGTACTGTTAGGGAAGTCTCCCCTCCTGTCTGGCCTTCAGGCAGGAACATTAGAGTGGCAGGCCATGCATCTCTGAGTTACCATGAGGATTAGAGATGGCAAGTTTAAGAGGCAGCTGATGACTGGAGGCATGGCTCAGGTAGTAGAGCGCCTTTCTGACAAGTGTAAAAATTGGAGAGAAACTCCCGTGCCCTTAGGTGTGTGGTGATGATGATGATGATGATGATGATGATGACATAGACTGGCATTCCGGCCTCCTCTTCGCTCTTCCTGTGCTGGCTGCGGGAACACCCCCAGCTGACTGGGTTTTGTCTCCCTTCTGGGAAGAGGAGATAACGCTTCATCTCCTCTGCTCCCCAAGATGTGGGAGACCCCCAAATGAGAGGAAAGAGATGAAATCCATTAGAAAAGAGCACAGCCTTCCTCCATGAGGAGACCAGGGGTCGGCATTACGAAGACATTGGTAATTATTATCATCCTGCGTCTTCTCTACCTCCTGGCTACCCTGCTGGGTTCGGGAATACCCTCAGCTCACATTTAGCCTCTCAAACATTTATAAAAATAAAAAAATGAGTCCCACCCCCTGCTGCTTGCCAGCGCTGCACAGAATGCTTTCCATTAAAAATTAAAAACCACTTGTCGAGTCCCAGGGAATGCTAGATGACACAGGAAACATCCCCCCCCCCCAGACTCCTTCCTCTGTCCCCCCTCCCGCCTTCTCTCCCCTTGGCTTCCTCCTCAATCATCACTTATAAAGCAGCTGCAGGCTGGGCTTGACCTGGCTTCCTGCTTCTAGGGAGGCCTAATGTGGATGGGTGACCCACAGGGGATAAGGTGTGGGCTTGCCAGGAGGTGGCAGGACAGGGATAGAGACCAGTGACAGGGGCAGTGGCACCCATGGGTGGGGTGAGAAAGTGGAACAGAGACGCCTAGGGGTAGAAAGTGGGAGAAGACCCAGAGAAAAGGTGGGGGGCGGGGTGGGGGGAAGCTGAGTCCCCAACACAGAAAAAATGAGGACACAAGGGGCTGGGCGTGTGGCCTAGTGGTAGAGTGCTTGCCTAGCATGCACAAAGACCCAGGTTCGATTCCTTGGTACCACATACATAGAAAAAAGCCGGAAGTGGTGCTGAGGCTCAAGTGGTACAGCTCTAGCCTTGAGAAAGTCCAAGGACAGTGCTCAGGCCCTGAGCTCAAGCCCAGGACTGGCAAAAAAAAAAAAAATGAAGACACAAATGTCTGAAGCAAGGGGCAGGGGCAGTGGGAGAAAAGACACGGAGCAGAAAGGTGACACCCAAACTCCCCTATCATTCCACAAGGAGACTCCCAGCTCTTCTGCCCTGCCTCATTCCCACAGGCCTCCATGATCTAGTCTACTAGCCTTGCTTGTTTGGGACAGCGACCTTCTACGTATCTGCTGAGCTTCCTTCCTGTGACAGAAAGCAAACGTTGTTGCTTACAACTTTGTTCCTTCACTTACTCAGCACCACGGAATGCCCGCTGCACGCTGCACCCCAAGGCCAGGAAGGTGGCTCTTTGCACCCCAGTGCCATGTGGTACAGGGCCTGGCACGGAGATGGCGCTCGCAGCTGGTGGCTTATTGATGGGGAGTGGGCATGCTCCTCCTGTCCCCAAAGCCAGGGCCTCTGCTCCCCCCACCACCAGAAACTCCTGTCCCATTCCCCCCTTCCCGGCGGGGGGAGTGAGAGCCAGTGCTGTTGCTAAGCAAGGAGATATTGCACAGATAGATCTTCCTGGACTTTAATTAAAAACATCTTTAGAAGTTGTCTCTGCAGAGGCCAGCGATTGATTCCTGGCTTGGGCCTGAGGGCTGCTCAGCCACTGTCTGTGGCTGTGGACGGGACAACTTCCCAGCCTGCTGCTCTTCTCCTGGAACGGCATCCCTGGGGGGCACCCCGCCTCCTGCCTCTACCTCTCTGCCTCCCTTTCCTCTCTGCCATCTGCCTCCACCTTCCCCCAAGCCCTGGACTCGGGGGAATCAGACAGCCCACTTTTCCATCTCCCATTCCCCTTCCCGTCGGGTGCCTCAGTTTCCTTAGCTATAAAATGGGAGTGTCCACGGTTAGCTCAAGAGGGTCCCTTGGGAAAAGGACTCCCACCCCCACCCAAAAGGATACCTGGGAGGCTCAGCCATGCCCCTGGGGCTCAGGTCCCAGGCCCTGGGCTAGTTCTGGCTCCTGCTCTCACAGTGGTGCTTCTAACAAGGCACTTTATCTCTCATCTCATTTATTTCCTCCTTGGCAAAATAAGGACAGTAATACCTGCCCTGCACATTGCCCGGGATTGTGAGGATAAAGGGAAATAGCCCTATGAAAGCAGTGTAGGCTGAGAGCTATTATTTAGTGAATGTCCTGAGCTGTACTACACAACAGGCTTTCTCCATCCATTAAAGATGCTGCTAGCAACAGAATTGGGACCCACAGGCCCGTGGCAGCGGTGGCAGGCCCCCTGGCCATTTCCACAGTCTACTGAGCCCCAATCCCACGGTCTAGCAATGCCAATTCTGGGGCCCTAAGAACCACCACGTTATTCCTCCTTTGCTCCAAACAGACACCATGCATCCATCGAGCCTCTCCCTGCTGCTGAGCCTGAGAGCCAGGTTCTATCCCTCTACAGGGCTCCACAGCCACTACTAATCGATCTGCACTGGGGCAGATGGCAAAGGCGTCCGCCCCTCTGGGGTGGGGGCGGCGCCTCCCTTCACCATGGGTGGGGAGAAGCAGCTACTTAAGTTTTCTACCTCAATGGGACTCCACACAAAGGCTACGTGGGGCGGAGCTGGGTGACTCATCTCCGTAAGCCCCACAGAGCCAAATGCACTGGAGGCCTTGTCCATCGGGGATGCTAATAAACATCGGTGGATTTAATTCAATTACTTATCTTTAAATCCCTGGCAATGCCCAGAATAAAGTAGCCGCTAATAAATGTGTACCGAATGAAATTGCTCATTCCTGTATCCTCCACAGGAGCAGGACCAGGGCCTTGTATACAGCTGGCATCAGTAAGTGGATGGAGCTGAATGGCTGTTGGAGGACTGCAACAGCCAGGTCCAGGTCACGATACCTCTGCAAGGAGATTCGGGTCCCAAACATGGAACCATTATCCAGGCCGGCTCTCCTCTGCCAGCCTCCAGTCCTAACCGCCCTCTCTTGGCCGAAGGCCTCCAGAAACGTGTCTTTAGCCTTCCCCCTCAGCAGAGAGGCACACAGAATACCCAGTAAACATATCCATCCTAACAGAGACAGATGACCAGTAAATGTTTCCATCCTCACAAAAGAGGGTGCAGGGGAGGTGGTAAATTCTTCTTTCTTTGTGTTCGATGAATTTGCTCTTTCTGGAGCCTTCTGCCTCCATGCCAGTCTTCCAGTCTCCTTGTCTTGAATTCCTGCATCCACGTCCCTCGCCGACTCCACCGGAGCTGCGTCCAGCACATCCAGCATCTCCTCTCTTCCCCCACGTCCTCCTGTCAAGTCCTGCCACCACTCTGCATGGCTCCCCTCTCCTCCTCACTCGTCTCCTGCCTTCCCGCCTTGCCCTGTGCCACCATCCCTGTAGAAGACGTGTCAAATCACCAAATCCAGCCACCACTCCACCCTGTCTCATTCAGCTTACAACAGGAAAGGATGAGATCAAGTTTCCTGAACTTTCCTTCCTCCCTCTCTTTCTTTCTTTCTTTCTTTCTTTTTTTTTCTTTTGCCAGACCTGGGCTTGAGCTCAGGGCCTGAGCACTGTCCTTGGTCTTTCTCAAGGCTAGCGCTCTACCACTTGAGCCTCAGCACCACTTCCAGCTTTTTTCTATGTATGTGGTACCGAGGAATTGAACCCAGGTCTTCGTGCATGCTAGGCAGTCACTCTACCACTAGGCCAAGCTCCCATCCCTCTTTCTTATTTTTTCTTTTTTTCTCCCTCCCTAGGCTTCCTTCCTTCCTCTCTCTTCCCATCTCCCGTCCCTCCCCACACTACTTGGTTTGAGCTCGGGGATTCATGCTCTAAGTCAGACATTTGTACATGGGTTATTTTCTCTCTCTGAACTCAGGCTCCTCCGCTTTGTCCTTCTCCTTGGCGTGACAGATGCGAATCACCACAGCCAGTCATTTGGTGACTATGGCCTCCCCGCTGATCTCGCCTTCCACGTAAGCTGATAGGCTTGAGCCACAACTCGTGGCTTCTGGCCCGTCCTCCTAGGGGTTCGGTTACTCTTCTCCTTTCTGCACTCCTCTTCACGGTCAATTCCTCGTCAGTCCTCAAACACGGCAAACCCATTGGACCTCAAGGCCTTTGCACTTGCAGTTTCCTGTGCCTGGAACGTTTTCCATCCAAGTGTGGTCCACAGTGGCAGAGTGGCCCGGGGACTGGGGATCTCGCACCACTGGATGCCACCCCTTTGCTCATTTACTTCCTCTCTGTTTCTTCCCTGCTCTGGCAGAAAGATTCCTCACGATGCTCGATGCCTGGAACAGCACGCAGCAGACAGGAGTCTCTCGACAAGTATTCTGTGGCCTGAACGAACCCCTCCATGCTCAGAGAGGAATTAGGGGCTCCGAGGAGGGCAGGGCCAGGCACAATGTCCTGTGGGCAGCAGGCCTGGCAACTGTGGGCTTGGGGCCTGCTGCTCCGTTAAGCTGGCGTGGGGCCTGCCCCCTCCTCCGAGGCCAGGCTCCTGGGCCTCTGGCCCACTTCCCATCGCCTTTTAAGTTCTGAGTGGTTTAATTTGCCAGGGAGGCTGCCTTTCATGTCCGAGCTGCGTCCCTGCTCCCTCTGATCTTCCAGGCCCTGCCTCTGCTTGTGTGCCTCGCCCTTGCCAGTCTGGATCAGGAGGACAGTAATTGTGACTGATTTTCAAAGCTGCCCGGAGTTCCTGCCTGCACCCGGGCGTCAGATGCGCTGCTCCTTCAAAAAGTTGCTCACATGAAATACACTAATTTCATTTCTGCCTCTCCCCTCCCCCCGTTGGGTTCCCCTCGGCTTGTCTAGTTGAGTCACCAGCCTTCTTTTCTTCTAAGTGCCATGTGGGAGCTGGCAGGCTGGGAGAGGGAGGTACGGCTGGGACTGCAGCCAAGGCCTCCAACGACCTGTGCGACCTTGGAGGATGGGACTCAGAGTCCCTCTCTGTGAAGTTGAAGGGTCCTGGCAACCCCAAGAGCCTGAGGGCAGCCTCTGGGCAGTCACCGTTTCTCCCTGGGGCCCGGGGGTGCGTATTTCCTTCCCTCTGCACCTCAGTGTTCCCATCCGCTCAGTGGGGGTGCTGACCCCACTGCCGCAGTGGAGCAGCAGGGAGGGGGGGATATGAGGGTGGACGGGAAGCGGTGGATGGGGGCAGGGGCCCGGTTTAAAATCTGAACTGGTATTGAGCCTTGAACTCAGGGCCTGGACACTGTCCCTGAGCTTTTCCACTCAAGGCTGGTGTTCTACCGCTTAAGCCACAGCTCTACCTCTGGCTTTTTGGCAGTTTACTGGAGATAAGGGTCTCAGGGACTTTCCTGCCTGTGCTGGCTTCAAAGTGCAGTTTTCTGATCTCAGCTGGACAGCAGCTTTTCAAAGGCAAGGTGGAGCCGCGTGGGGTGGCTCAGGCCTGGCATCCTAGCTAGGGGGAGGCTGAGGACCTGAGGCTCGAGGTTTAAAGCCAGCCAGGGCAGGAATATCTTTTAGACTCTTATCTCCAACCAGTTACTCAGAAGAAGACAATGCTTTGGCTCAAGATGAGCAGAAGGAATCTCAGGCACAGTACTCAGGTCCCGAGTTCAAGCCTCAGGACCGGCAAAAGGAATACATGAATAAATCAAAGGCAAGTGGCCCGGGTCACCTCCTGTGGGACTTGCCGGCTGCCTGCTTCCCTTCAGTCCTTCAGATGTAAGCTCCGCCTCCTCCTTTGGTGACAGCATTCGCTGCCTTTCCCTTGGTCAGCTTGAAGGAAAGACAGCCAAGGCCAGGTCTTCTCAGGCTGGGCTGGGATGTGGGCATGGGAGTGGCCTCCGCTTCCGGGTGACCTTTGAAGGGTGGCCCGCCTCTCCGAGCCCACTTCTCCACGTGCACAATTCCTCTCCATGTTCTTGCTGGGCTCTGCAGTTCTAGGCGCCCTTGCCGCTGACAACCTGCAGATTTATCTCAGCCGCCCAGACGCCGCCCCCCCCAAACCTTCCCTCTGAGCCACTCCAAGACCTCCGCCAGACTAGCAGGGAAGGAAATCCAGCCTAGCACTGTGGAACCGGCACGGGTCCAATCCCCAATCCCACTGTCATCTCCGAGGATATTTTTCCCGCTCTCATATCCCCCCCACACCCCTGAACCATTAGCAAACGCTTTTAGCTTTCAAATGGTAGCCGCAGAGTCAACCTCATCTCCACACCTCCACAGGTCCCACCTAGATCCAAATCACCACCATATATATCCCATCTTGGCAACTGCCTCCAGCACAACCCAGTTCTGGCCCAGTCCTCCCACGTCTACCCATTCTCCAGGGAGCCGCCACAAGAGCCAGACCAGGCCATGCTTCTGAACAGGATCCTCCAGCGCGCTCAGCATCAAAAGTAAAGCCCTTGTTTTGACCATAGCTGTATGATCTGATTCACTTTCTTCTCTTTAGGAGAATTCAACCCCAGGGCCGTTGCACATACGGTTCCCTCTCCCTGAAATGCTTTTCCTCCAGGACCATCCTCCTCTCGCCTTCATTGCTTCAATGTCACATCCTCACAGAGGGCTTGTGAGACCCGTGATTGATTAACTTATCACTGTCTGTCTGTCTTAGCAGACTCCATCCCAGGGCTGAGCATAGCAGGCATTCAACAACATGTGTTCAATGAATGAATAAATGAGCGCACTCCAACAGATGCACAGATGTCACTGCATGTCACAGGAATAAACGCACAGGTCTTAAATGGCTCCCATCAATGAGTACACACAGGTGTGGGCTGCATGGATGCCTGGACACACCGGCGCGCCATTTTCCTGGCACCCCTCCACTCTCATCCTTCCCTCTGCCTCTTCCACTATGGCTGCACACATACGGACACATAAGGACACATACAAGCTGGCCTGCCAGCCCTTCCCCCACGTCTAGACAGCTATCTGGGCCCCACAGCCCGTAAGTCTCAGTGCCCTGAGTGGGCTTGTCTCGAGTCTTCACGCAGACGTGTGTTTAGAGCATCTGGCGCCGTCTCTACATGCGTAGTGGTGTGTGGCACCACTGAGGACACACCAGACCCACAAATATGCTCCCGATTCTGTGCCTCAGTGTCCCCTGGTACCCCCTGGGGCCCCAGCCACGGGGCCCAGCATGCCATGAACAACGCGGTCTGCACGGGGCCCATGCCTGCCCTTGGGCCGGGCTGAGCCTGGGAACGCCAGCATCAGGCTCTTCCCGTGTCTGTGCAGGTGGCCGGCCACCGGGGACCCTTTCCTGTGTGGCTGTTGTGCGCGGCTGGGGCTGGTATGCTTCGGGCATTGACAGAAGGGCAGCAGAGTGGTGGTTGTGGCCCAGGGGGGCGGGGCTGGAGCCAGTACAGTTGAACTTTCTAGAAGGGCTGTGTCAAGGGGCCCAGCGGTGCCTGTGTGTGTGTGTGTGTGTGTGTGTGTGTGTGTGTGTGTGTGACCATGCAGGAGAAGCATGCCACAGTGCCCACATATGTGTGGACGAGGCCGGGGTCAGGGTGCGTGGCCGGTTGGGGCTATGTCTGCGCCCCCCCACCCCGCCCCTGGCCTGGGGTAGCTCTGTCTCCTTCCGGCTCCTGCAGGGTCCTGGCCCTTCCCGCCCCCCTCCGCCCCTTTCCTCCCCCCTCTGCCCCGCCTCCTCAGCCCAGCCGCCCTGCCCACCTGTGGGTGAGAGCTCGGCCACGCTGCCGATGTACGGGCCGTGCAGGAAGCGTGGCTCGCTGTCGTTGATGTCCTGCACCTTGATGATGAACTCCGACTCGGGCTCCAGCAGCCGGTCGGTGGCGCGGTCTCGGGCCTGGGCCCGCAGCGTGTAGAAGGTTTTCTGCTCCCGGTCCAGGCGCTCCATGGCATGAATGTCACCCGTCAGCTCATCGATCAGGAAGATGGTCCCCGCACCCTCGCCAGAGATGGTGTACTTGATGGCCCCGTCACCCTCGTCCGAGTCCGAGTGGATCTGAGGAGGCAGGGAGGTTGGCAGGTGGAGGCTGCGGAGGGCGGGGGTTGGGGAGGACTGAGACTGTCTCTCCTTGCACACACCTGTGCCTGGGTCTGCTGGCACCAAGCCAGGCTTCAAAAGCAGCTTCAGGGGGCCGGGAGTGTGGCCTAGTGGTCGAGTGCTTGCCTAGCATGCATGAAGACCAGAGTTCGATTCTTCGGTACCACATACATAGCAAAAAACTGGAAGTGGGGTTGTGGCTCAAGTGGTAGAGCTCTAGCCTTGAGAAAGTCCAAGGACAGTGCTCAGGCCCTGAGTTCAAGCCCCACAACTGACAAGAAAAGGAAAAGAAAAAGAGCAGCTCCTATGGCTGCAGCCCTGTGTGGCACCCCAACACTGCACGGTGCCGGCGTGCCGGGCCGGCTCCCTCCCATCCCCCCTCAGTCGAGGGCTGGGCTCCAGAGTTCGTGGCTAACGACATCAGCTGCGGGCTCCCGGCCTCCCTCTGGGTTCTAGGATCCAAGGGTTATTGGAGGAGGGGACTCGGGACTTGGGGTGAAGAGCAAAGGGGTGGAGGAGGAAAGGGATGTGGTTCTCGAGGCAGGGAGCTGAGAGCAGCATGCACGCTCCTCCAGATCGAGACTTCAGAACAAACCTTCATGTTCCTCCAAGCGTAAAGAAGGAAGAGGTGAGCTGGAGGTCAGATCACCTGGGAACTGTCTGGCTCCAGAATCTGGGCTGCCTCACGCTGTCCTAAAGCCCCCAGGAAGGGAGATGCCACACAGCCCGCCTAAACCATGGCTCCAGCACTGCCTCCTGTGTGACGTTGTACAGCTACTATGTCTCTCTGGGCCTGTGGCTTCCCGTGTAGCACAGAATCCTAACAGCATGTCCTCCTGGAGGAGCCCAGGGGCTTTCTGAGTGACAGTCCCCTAAGGTGCTGGCTTAGCAGCTGTCTAGCATGGAGGCACATATAGATCCAAGAGGCAGCATGGCAGAGCGTGTCCCACGGAGAGGCCTGCAGGAGGACACGCCGGGGTACAAGGAGGGCTGGTGGGGGGGCGCTGAGAGCTGGGGTGGAATAAAGGAAGAGCTCTTTATGCAAATACTTAATGCAAACACTTGAACCACCTGTGCCAGCTGAAGACCTGCCCTCTCTCGCACATAAAAAGCACGCGGTAGTAGGTAGTAACTTCAGACGAAATAGCCACACACTGTAACTGCGATTTCACTGCAGTAATGCTAGGGGTGAGACCCCAGGCTGTTTTCACTGCTCTGAGATGGGAAGGGGAGAGGGAGGGAGGAACCATCAAGGAAGTGTTGTCTTGTAAAAACAAAACAAGAAAACAAGCAGATGAAGCCAGACAACTGCTGGCTCCCACTTGTAATCCAGCTACTCAGGAGGCTGAGATGCGAGGCCTGAAGTTTAAAATCAGCCTGGGCAGGGAAGTCCGTGAGACTCTTACCAGAAGCAGCCGGGGCTCAAGGTGCTGGAGCACTAGCCTTGAGTGAAAGAGCTCAGGGAGGGCACCCGGGCCCCGAGTTCAAGCCCCATGACTTACAAAAACACATTGTATGTTATATATATATATATATTATATATATAGTACATATTAAAGTCACAGCACCCTCGAGTAAATTCCCTGATGCCCCTGTGCTTCTGTGGAGATGGGACATTAATGAGACAATCTCTAAGACCCCTTTTGGGGTCTCCTTGTCCCGGACCCAGCACCCCCTCCACGCACCCCAGGTACAACAGGTGTGAGGGAGCTGGTGAGGAGGGGGGAGCCCGCCCGCTGCCACGAGGGAGGAACTGGGGCGTAAATTCTACTGGTGGAGCTTGGTGTCTGAAAGGTGGATTATAGACGTGCCATTTGGAAGATTGAATGGCTCATAAACATTTTCATATTTCATTAGCCGATTAATGGGCATCTCTCTCCTTTTTGGCGAGTCTGCTGATTCTCAGCAGAAATCGCGGGGAGTAAATGGAGGCGTCGGGTGGAACCTTTCTGGGTCCCCATCCTGTTATAGATTGCCCCAATTAATGGCCATCCCGAGCTCCACAGAGAAGCCTTCTTCCTGTCCAGTTACTGTTAATAGATTTCTCATAAGTGGCTGGACTGTAAAAACCTCATAACTCAGTTTAATGCCCCCAATAAAATTATCTCAGGACGTCGGCCCTGAATCATCGGTGGTGGCGAGGACGAGATCTGTCTCTCCTTGCGGTTTCTGCTCTCCATCCTCCTTTGGCCGGGGGTGGGTGGAGAGATGCGGGGGAGAGGGGTTCTGCTCCTCCCTGGGGGTGGGGGGCTCCACATACAGACCTGTTGCCTGCTTGGCTAATCTGCACACCTGCTGCACAGGTGGACAGATGGAGGGGTCACTGCTGTCCCCTCCCTGGCCACGTCCCCTGCCCTGGGAAACACGGCTGGTATACTTCTGATGTAAAAAACTACACAGAGAGGGGGGCAAACCATTTGCTGTGCTGCACAGCTCCACTGAGCTCTGAACTCCAATGCTCACTGATACTGTGACCAGGGGCCTTGTTCATAGTTTAGCTCAGAGCCTCAACTTCCCAGGGGAAGAATCAGATCCTACCTACATGGCCTGGCACAGTAAGGAGTTATGGAAAGTGTGAGTGCCCCGCCCACCTGGGAACCAGGTCTGCACTCATGCACTGACATGCACCTTGACATTTTTCACTCAGCTCTGGGGTGGGACTGGCTTCTTGGGGAGCAGTGGGGAGGAGGGAGTGGAACTGGGGAGGAGTGGGGAGGAGGAGGAGGAGGAGGAGGAGGAGGAGGAGAAGCAGAGTGATGTCATTTACATTCTTCTATGGAGTGTGATGCAAGGCTCTCATGCTGACACCCCCCTCCCCTTACTGCTCCCCGGGGACTGCAGGGTCACACAGGGCCGAGCCTTCAGCGTGGAGGAAGCAGAGCTCAGCGCTGTGCATCTGAGCGGAGAGGGCGCCTAGCTCTGTCCTAGGAAGATAATTCATTGGCGGAAAGCTGAGCAACAACCGAGGGTCAGACACGCCACAGACTGTTGGCAAGAATCCTGGCCTGACTTGGGGGAGTAGGTAAATGGATCTGGCTCGGTGGGGGAGCCTCATGGGTAGGGAGAGTCCCGGGCAGCCCCGTGGGCATCAGGTTAGTCTGATGACCATGTCCACCGCAGAGGACGTAGGACTGGAGAGGGAGGGAAGGGCTCTGGCTCCTGGTTGAGCCACCAGGCCTTCTTGACGCTAGTCTTGGCCCTGCACCCAGCGGGCCAGTGGCCTCTTCTCTCTGAGCCTCCCTGTCGTCATCTGGAAAGGGACCTCTGGTCACAAATCAAGAGGCAGCGTGGGCTCTGAAGTCAGGAGTGGCTGCCCGCAGCGTGGGCTCTGCCATGGACCTGTTGCATGGCCTGGGCAAGCGGCTCCTCTCACTCCCCATGGACTGTGAAGACTCCTGAGCTCTGGGGCTCCTGGCATGCGCAGGTGCTCTGGGTAGACCAGCTCTCCCTTTCCCTCCCCGGTCTCAGAAGGGGTTACAGCTCACACCCCAAGTCCCCCCTGGCGACACGGGGCAGGGGCCTCAGCTGATGCTTGGCCAGCCGTGGCCCCTGCCTCACACATACTCCTCTCTCCACACCCCAGGGAGCCTCTAACCATGGCACATTGATGTCCCAAGCCATCACGGGCCACTGCGGGCTGTTAGATAAACTCAGTGCAAACACCTAGTGCCTGGACTAGAGGCCCAGAGAGGCCCCATATCTTCCTGAACTCACACAGCTAACGCCACCCCGAGGCTGGGAAGACAGCCTGGCATTAGCATTGCATCAAGTGTGGCTTCCCCAGAGGAGGCCCCCCCCCCCCGCCCTGCCCCACCGGCCTTGGGCCTGGATCATAAACAACATGGAAACACCAGAGTGATGGCTTCACTTCCCAGGGGACTGAAACACGGGATTTACGAGGCCATTAATTACTTCCTCCTAATTAAATCAAAATTAAATGCGAGCAGAGGTACGTTTTCCTTATTAAAGACAATTAAACGGACAGCAAGGCTAGGCAAATAAAATGAGTGTGAGACTTAAACGGAAAGCAAATCAAATAATAATTTTTTAAAAAGCCTCCCCAGAATGTGCCGGGTCTGTTCCCGTTGATGTTCCTTGTAAACCAGGAGTTCACCAATTCTCTTTAAATATTATCAACTTAATTAAATCAGCTCTCCTCCCCACTCTAATCTGGCTGTATATCTAAAATAGATCTCACCGCCCACAGAAGTTGGTCATAAGTGCTGACCCTATAATTCTATCTTTAAATTTTTTTTTTTTAATCTTACAAAATCCACATCCAGCTTTCCCAAAGCCTCGAGGGAAATTACAGTTCAGAAAAAGGATTAGTCAAAGCACCCAGCTCTTCAGGAGGTGCTGGGGAGTTGATCTGGGGAGGGGGCGTGCCATGGGAAGGTCAACAGGGGCGTGGCCGGGGTCTAAGCCACGGGGCCCTGGCGACCACCGCACAGCTTCTTGTGGGCGCCAGCAGGAGTCTGGTATGAGCACTGGAGAGGAGGCCGCTGGGAAGTAGGTTATGGTGGATGCCCGGGGTTCAGTCCGCCTAGTGCTGTTGCTAAGCTACCTTTGCAATCCGACAAGGACGGATGCTCAGAGTGGCTCCCTGGGGTGGCAGACCAGGAAGCCACGCATGCAGTGAAACCACAGAGAAGTCCTTTCTCCCTGCAGTGAGGAGTACAACATGTGTGCACACGTGTACACGCACACATGTGCACACGCATGAACTATGTGGTGGCTCAATTGGCAAGGAAAAGGTGTTTTAGAAAAAAAAAAAGCCCGGGCCTAGTGGTTAAAGTGCTTGCCTAGCATGCATGAAGACCCGGGTTCGATTCCTCGGTACCACATACATAGAAAAAAGCCGGAAGTGGTGCTGAGGCTCAAGTGGTAGAGCTCTAGCCTTGAGAAAGTCCAAGGACAGTGCTCAGGCCCTGAGCTCAAGCCCAGGACTGGCAAAAAAAAGAAAAAGAAAAAAAAAAAGAAAAAAAAAGCCCAAGCTCACGTTTTGAGGGTGATGACGGTCTCCCTCAAATGAATAGTGAGGAAGTCAAATTCCAGGGTGCTAAGAAGGCTTTGGGGCGTGGGGCAGGCTTTCTAGAGTGCGTGGATACAGCGTTCACACCTGGGAGCCCAAATGTGGCCTTGTGCCCAACAGAGAACAGGCCCCTGGGCTCTTCTAGGCTCTGGTTTGGGGAAACTTCTCCAGGCCTCACCAGTTATTTGAGCAGGTCTTAGTGATATCCCACTCCACAGACAGGGAAATAGAGGCACAGCGGATTAGAGATGCAGCCAGGGAGAAGGGCTATTAGTGGAGCTGGGAGGAGATAACTGAGAGTGTTGCAGACTTTCCTATCCAGACTGGTCTCCAACCACGATCCTCAGATCTGAGCCTCCCGAGTATCTAGGATGACAGCTCTCAACCACCTGTGCCTGGCAAGTCACTGCTTTTCTTGCTTGATGCCATTGCCATGTGGATGTATAGCTTTCGCACAATCTTTTCCCTGTGGCCTCAGTTTCCCCTTCTGATCATGGCAGGGCTTAGTGGGTCCTCCACTGTCACCTGACTACAGTTCAGAGCCTCAGCATGGGCCTGGCACTGCCGGCGACACAAGCAAGGCTGGGGTGTGCAGGTGCACAGGGCAACCCACAGACTGGTTTGGTGCCTTTTTCTGGACGTGGGGTTGGTGGGCAGCAGCTTGGGCCACCCTTGCTGCTGGACCCACACCTCCTCTGACTGCAGGTCAGAGTCTCTCTTGGTCTCTCCGGGGTTCTCCTGGAACCCCACTTTTAACTCAGCCAGGTCCACTGGGCCTGCCTCCCCCCACACACTGGGGCCCCGGGGTCCCCAATCCATACAGCTCACACGCACCGGCCAGGCCACTGGACCTCGACTTTGGCCAGCTGACCTCAGCCTCCTCCACAGAGAAGGCCAATCTCTGCCCCTCACAGACTGGGGATTAAGTGCTTTATAGATGAATCATAAAAACGAACCTTGAACAAGCAAGCCGCAGGCCAGTCACTTGGTGTGCTCGGTTTTTACTCCTCCACACCTGGGGAAGTGGGCTCTCGAGGCCCCCCGTGGTCAGAGATGGGGAGACTGAGGCTCAGAGGAAGGTGTGGAAGGCCCAGTGTGGGGTGGGTAGCGGGACCAGGCCTCCCTCTCCACACGCTGTGTTCTGAGCCTCCTCTCCCTGCTTCCCCATCCCATCCTGGTCCCTGGCCCTGGCTCGGAGCCCAGTTCCTGCTCTGCCCGGTTGCTGGTCAGTCTTGGGTGGAGGCCCTGGGCCTACCGAGCGCCACCTGTCAGATCACAGGTTGTTCAGATCAGCACATCTGCACCCCAGGAAAGCTGCGTGACCGCCAGCCCCTCCTCCTGACCTGTGAAAGACCCTGGCCCCCCCGCCTTCAGCCTCAGATTCTTAGACTCCTCTCAGCACACAAGGGGTTCGGGAGCTTGCTTCCCTCCTGCCAGGCAAAAACCTCCTTCAAAGTCAGAGAACACCCACATCCATCCACAAGCCCCCACTGCTGCCAAGTCCCTCCAGGACGCAGGCCTCCGGGTCTTTACCCTCCTCTCCGTTGGCTGGATAAACTCCTATGCATACCTCAGACCCCTGCTAACGGGTTTTCTCCTCCAGCAAGGCCAGCCAAGGTACCTTAATGTGTGCCCGCCCAGTGCCAGGAGCTGATGACAGTTCTGTCCCTCTGGGGACACCCCGATGACCCGGCTGGGGCTTCCCTTTCCTCCCCTAGCCTCCTACGCAGCCTGCTAGGGACAAGAACTGTGAATGAATGAATGAATGAATGTCCCTCTCAGCCTCAATTCCTTATACTCAGAACTTCAGCTGGATCACCCTACATGTTCTCAGGGGACGTGAGAAGGTGGCATGCATGCATTCACTCATTCACTCGTTCATTCGTTCACTCCTTCTCTCGTTCACTCGTTCACTCATTCATGCATTCACTCATTCACTTGTTCACTCATTCATTCATTCACTCATTCATGCATTCACTCATTCACTCTTTCACTCGTTCACTCTTTCACTCGTTCACTCGTTCACTCGTTCACTCATTCATGCATTCACTCATTCACTCCTTCACTCGTTCACTCGTTCACTCATTCATGCATTCACTCATTCACTCGTTCACTCATTCATTCGTTCACTCATTCATTCATTCACTCATTCATGCATTCACTCGTTCACTCATTCACTCATTCACTCGTTCACTCGTTCACTCATTCACGCATTCACTCGTTCACTTCGTTCACTCGTTCACTCATTCACTCATTCATTCACTCGTTCACTCATTCATTCATTCACTCGTTCATGCATTCACTCGTTCACTTCGTTCACTTCGTTCATTCGTTCACTCATTCATTCATTCACTCATTCATGCATTCACTCGTTCACTCATTCACTCATTCACTCGTTCACTCGTTCACTCATTCATGCATTCACGTGTTCACTCATTCATTCATTCACTCATTCACGCATTCACTCGTTCACTTGTTCACTCATTCACGCATTCACTTGTTCACTCATTCATTCGTTCACTCATTCACGCATTCACTCGTTCACTCGTTCACTCGTTCACTCATTCACTCATTCATTCACTCGTTCACTCATTCATTCATTCACTCGTTCATGCATTCACTCGTTCACTCATTCATTCATTCATTCACTCATTCATGCATTCACTCATTCACTCTTTCACTTGTTCACTCATTCATGCATTCACTCATTCACTCGTTCACTCATTCACTCGTTCACTCATTCATTCATTCACTCATTCATGCATTCACTCATTCACTCATTCACTCATTCACTCGTTCACTCATTCATGCATTCACTTGTTCACTCATTCATTCATTCACTCATTCACGCATTCACTCGTTCACTCGTTCACTCATTCACGCATTCACTTGTTCACTCATTCATTCGTTCACTCATTCACGCATTCACTCGTTCACTCGTTCACTCGTTCACTCATTCACTCATTCATTCACTCATTCACTCGTTCACTCGTTCACTCATTCACTCATTCACTAGTTCACTCGTTCACTCGTTCACTCATTCAGTCACTCGTTCACTCGTTCACTCATTCACTTGTTCACTCACTCGTTCACTCGTTCACTCATTCACTCACTCACTCACTCATTCACTCATTCACTCGTTCACTTCGTTCACTAGTTCACTCGTTCACTCATTCACTCGTTCACTCGTTCACTCGTTCGTTCACTCGTTCACTCGTTCATTCATTCACTCGTTCACTCGTTCACTCCTTCATTCACTCGTTCACTCGTTCATTCACTCGTTCACTCGTTCACTCATTCATTCGTTCACTCATTCACTAGTTCACTCATTCATTCACTCGTTCATTCGTTCATTCACTCATTCACTCGTTCACTCATTCACTCATTGACTCGTTCACTCACTCTTTCACTCGTTCACTCATTCATTCATTCACTTGTTCATTCATTCATTCACCCATTCACTCGTTCATTCACTCATTCACGCATTCACTTGTTTACTCGTTCACTCGTTCACTCGTTCATTCATTCACTCATTCACGCATTCACTCGTTCACTTGTTCACTCGTTCACTCACTCATTCACTCGTTCACTCGTTCACTCATTCACTCGTTCACTCATTCATTCACTCATTCATTCATTCACTCGTTCACTTCGTTCATTCGTTCACTCATTCATTCACTCGTTCACTTCGTTCACTCGTTCACTCATTCACTCGTTCACTCATTCATTCATTCACTCGTTCACTCGTTCACTCAGGGCGCTGCTTCTGGGCCAGGCGTGGAGGGTTTTGACCGGGGGTGGCCACCCCCGCCCGGAGTGAGGGGGTCCCGGCGGGCTGGGGTCCCGGGGGCTGCGTTACCTTGCCCACGTAGAGGGGCTCGGTGCCCGTGTACTCCTCCACCACGAAGAACTGGTTCCACACCCAGCCTCGCTTCACGCGGGCCGTGCCCGGCGCGCCGTCCTGCAGGGCGGCCGGGGTCGGGGCGGCGGGCGCGGCTGCCAGCAGCGGCGGCAGCAGCAGCAGCAGCACGGAGGGCAGCGCGGAGGGCAGCGCGGAGGGCAGCGCGGACGCGGCGCCGGCCCGGAGCGCGCCGTCGGGGCCGGGCCTCATGCTTGCCTGCGCGGCCCGGCGGGGGCGCGGGGCTGGGGGCGGCGGGGACCCGCGTCACATGGCGGCCCCGCGGGGAGGGGCGCGGCCGGACGCCGACCGCCCGGTCCCCCGGCCGCGCCCCCCGCGCCAGCCGCGCGCTCACCGGCCCGCGCCGCCGCCGCCGCCGCCGCTCCCCGCGGGGCCGCGCGCCATGGCCCCCCGCGCCGGGCTCCGTGGACGGCTAGGCCTGGGCCCCACCCATCCGAGCCTGCGGAGACACAGAAGAGCGCGGTCAGGGCCCGTCCTGGACCCTGCGGCCCCTCCTCCCCGGGCCCGGGAGGCGTCGCCGGGACGTCGAGGCCGCGCCCGGACCTGAGCCGCGTCCTGGCCGCTCCACCCAGGCCCGCGACCCCGGGCAGCCTGGGCCCCAGCAGGGCAGCTCAGCCCCCGTCCTCCGCCCCTGCCCCCCGCAGCCCCTGCCTGCAGCAGCCCGGATCTGAGGGCCTGGCCTC
>NC_143526.1:41112436-41182436 GCF_031878675.1 Megascapheus bottae
GGTAGGGCAGTAGCCTTGAGTTGAAGAGCTCTGGGATAGTGCCCAGGCTGAGTTCAAGCCCCATGACCCACAAAATAAATAAATAAATAAATAAATAGCTGGGTGTGGTGACTCACGCTTGTAATCCTAGCTACTTAGGAGGCTGAGATCTAAGAATCAAGGTTCAAAGCCAGCCTGGGCACAAAAGGACCTGAGACTTATCTCCAGTTAACCTCTAGAAAATGGGAAGTATGGTTTGGCTCAGGGGTAGGATGGTAGCCTTGAGCTGAAGAGCTCAGGGACAACACCCAGGTTGAGTTCAATCCCCATGACCCGCAAAATAAATGAATAAATAACCCAGGGCCGGGAGTTTGGCCTAGTGGTTAAAGTGCTTGCCTAACATGCACGAAGACCCAGGTTCGATTCCTTGGTACCACATACATAGAAAAAAGCCGGAAGTGGTGCTGAGGCTCAAGTGGTAGAGCTCTAGCCTTGAGAAAGTCCAAGGACAGTGCTCAGGCCCTGAGGTCAAACCCAGGACTGGCAAAATAAATAAGTAAATAAATAAATAACCCAAAAGAAATCAAAGCCAGGACAAGAGAACAAGTGGGGAGGGGTGTGGCTCTGGAGAGGGACAGATGTGGAGACATGAGAAGGAGCCACCAGACAGCCAGGCAGAAATGCCAGGGCCAAGATCCAGAGGCAAGAGGCCTCCACGGACACCAAGACTTGTCCATCCAGAAAGCAGCAGGGGAGCGAGGAGTCAGAGGAGGGCATAGAGCTTTATCACCAGGGCAGGAGGCCAGGCTTCACCTCACGTACCATGTGAGGCACTGGAGTCAGAAGCAGGCAAATCCCGCCACCTTTTCTATGTGTGCCCTTGACTTCAGGGCCTAGTTACTGTCCCTGAGCTGCTTCTGCACCCAGGACCTGAGTTCAAGTCCCACAACAAACAAACAAAAATTATATTTAAATGAAAAGTAGGAGGTGACCAAGGAAGGAAAAAAATGAAGGGACGGAGGGAAGAAAGGAAGGAAGGAGGGAGGGAGGAAGGAAGGAAGGAAGGAAATGTCCTATCAACAGGCCCTGGTGGCTCACAGTTGTAATCTCAGCTTTCAAGAGGCTGAGATTTAAGGGTCACAGTTCAAAGCCAGCCCGGGTAGGAAAGTCCATGAGACTTGTTTTTTTTTGCCAGTCCTGGGCTTGAGCTCAGGGCCTGAGCACTGTCCTTGGACTTTCTCAAGGCTAGAGCTCTACCACTTGAGCCTCAGCACCACTTGCGGCTTTTTTCTATGTATGTGGAACCAAGGAATCGAACCCGGCTCTTCGTGCATGCTAGGCAAGCACTCTACCACCAGGCCAAACTCCCGGCCCCTCCATGAGACTCTTATCTCCAATTAACCATCAAAAAGCTGGAAGCAGAATTGTGGCTTAAGTGATACAGCACAGGCACACGCGCATGTACACATAGGCACATACACATACACACACGCACACATACATGCACAGTTGGCTGCTGGGGTGCTAAATGTGCGCTCCTGTTGGCAGCAGTAGTCTTTCGTGTTCCCGCAGCAGCCGGGAGGCCAAAGCTGCCAGGGACGGAGTCAGGAAGTAAATATTTACAGACAGCATGCACTAAATATTACAGAGTGCAGGCGTGCATGGGCCAACAGCAGCTATTTTTGGTGTGCATGCTCTGAATCTGTATGAACTTTTCTGTGGCTGTGTGAGGTGCAAAGGGCCAGGGGCCCTGTCCAGTAGCTGGTGGTCACTGAACCATCCACAGCTATGTGCTTCATTGTCGTAGGAAAGTCTGAGACTCTCAGCTCCAGCGAACCAACAACAAAAAAGCCGGAGGTAGAGGTAAATATGACCCAAGTGGTACCACATCAGCCTGAGCACAAAAGCCAAAAGAATGAGGTCCCCAGTACTGACACGCCAAAACAAAACAAACAATCCACTGCAAAAAAAAAAAGACTAGGAATGCAGGTGTGGTTCAAGTAGTAGAGCACCTGCCTGGCCATCCAGAGGTCCTGAGTACAAACCAATGTAGGGTGACGCATGCTGAGGGGTTCACACTTGAAGTCACAGCTTCTCGGGAGGTAAAGGTGGGAGATTAAGAACAGGATGCCAGCCCCAGCAAAGGCATTGAAACCTCTTCTCAAAAAAACTGAAGAGCCAGGCGGGGTGGCTCACACCTGTAATACTAGCTACCGCGCCCGGCTCCTGTGCTGGAGTTATAGTAACAAAATACCACTGTGTACTGGGGGCTCAGACCTGTAATACCAGCCATTCAGGAGTGTGAGGATCATGGTGAGAAGCCAGCCCAGGTGGCAAATTCTGTAAGCCTCTAATCTCCACTTAGGCACTAAAAGAGCCAAAAGTGGTGCTGTGGCTCAAGTGGTAAAGGGCTAGTCTTCGGAAAGCTCAAGGACAGTGCCCAGGTCCTGAGTCCAAGCCCAGGATGGGCAAAATAAAATAAAATAATCTTTAAAAGGCACTAAAAGAAGTGGAAGCGAAGCTCTGGCTCAAGTGGTAGAACATGAGCTTTGAGCACCAACTTCAGGCCCTAAATTGAAGCTCTGGGCACACACTTGCACACGAGCATACACACGCGCGCGCACACACACACACACACACACACACACACACACACACACACCATTGAAGAAAGCCCATATCCAACACTGGCTTCAGCTGGCCAGGGCTGTGAACCAGAGTGATGCTGGCCATTCTGAGGACATATGGCAACGTCTGGAAACAGCTATGTCACCACCCCCGATGGGCGTGGGGGCTCCTATGTGCTGTAATACAATCGGGGCCACCTCAACAAATCGCCACAGCCACAACACGGAGCCAGTGCCAACAGTCCATGAGACTGAGTTAGTTCATCACCTGCCCACTGGGAGTCCCTGCCAGGCCGTGTCACAGCAGGATGCTGGTGACACTACATACTTGCTTCCTCAGGGACAGCAGCCAATGGGCTGTTCTCTGGCACTGGGCAAATGCCAGGAGTATAACTCTCCAACTCTCACCATAAGACACATACACACATGTGCATACATGTTGGAGACATTCTCCCCTTCCCTGAATTCTTGGTATAAGAATGTGCCTGCATGCCTGCTTGCATTCATATGCAAACATCCTACCACCTGGCCTCTACCCGGAGCAGGAGCAAACATCCTACTACCGGACCCCCTGCCCCCAGCGGTTCCTACACCCCAACCCCCTCCTGCCTCTCCTGAAGAGGCATATAAGCCCCTGTGTGAAAAATAAAATTTGCAGCTTGATCAGAACGCTTGTCTTGCTGCCTTCTTCGTGTCTCCTGTCCCTTTCATTCCTCCCTCTAGGTTCTTGGCCCTAGTTGACGTCCCGCCGGAAGGGACACATACACATGCGTGCACATGAATACACCTTGCTTTTCCCCTGTCCCCTCCCTTGTCCCTAACAGTCCGTCAAGATGTAAAGAAAAGCAAATGAAGACTCCCCAGATGATCTGGTAAGTCACCACTGGTCAAAAATCATGTCATTGTCGTTTTTCTTGCCAGGACTAGGGGTATTCATGCCTACAGTCTCAACCTAGGCTGAGGAAGGAAGAAGGCCAATTTGAGGCCAGCCTAGACTACACTGTGAGACCCTGTCTCAAAACAGAAACATGTGCTGCCAGGCACTGGAGAAGGCTCAGACCTGTAATAGCTGCTTAGAAGGCTGAGATCTAAAGGACTGAGTGTAGAGGCCAGCTGGGGAAGAAAAGTCTGTGAGAGGCTGGGAGTTTGGCCTAGCGGTATAGTGCTTGCCTAGCATGTGCTAAGACCAGGGTTCAATTCCTTGGTACCACATACAAAAGAACCAGAAGTGGTGCTGAGGCTCAAGTGGTAGAGCTCTAGCCTTGAGAAAGTCCAAGGACAGGGCTCAGGCCCTGAGCTCAAACACACGACTGGCAAAAAAGAAAAAGAAAAGTCGGTGAGACTCTTTTTTTTTTTTTTTTTTTGCCAGTCCTGGGCTTGAGCTCAGGGCCTGAGCACCACTTCCGGCTTTTTTCTATGTATGTGGTACCGAGGAATCGAACCCAGGTCTTCACGCACGCTAAGCAAGCACTTTAACCACTAGGCCAAACTCCTGGCCCCAGGTGAGACTCTTATCTCCAAAATATCCATCAAAAAGCTGGGCTGAAGGCTGAAGAGTAAAATACCAGTGTTGATCAAGCAAGCCAAGTGAGAGCTCCAGATCCTGAGTTCAAACCCCAGTACTAGAAGGGGGAAAAAGTCCTCCTCACAGATAACGGAAAAACATATGTTTTAGCTTAGTCTATAAGGACAATCAGATGTTACCGTATATTTTATCCTTGTAGATAGAACATGACTTGATCAGTCAGGACCACTGTCCCCTACATGCCAACCTAGCAGCAGCATGGCGGAGACTGGAGAACAATTGCTGGCTTCCCAGAACTCTTTGAGTCCTTGCATTTACTCAAATGTATTCTAAACAGAAACTCCCTGCCTTGGCTACAAAGAGAAACCAGGTATCACTTGGCACAAGGAGAGGAACTATAAAAACCAGCACTATTCTTTTTTTTGCCAGTCCTGGGCTTGAGCTCAGGGCCTGAGCACTGTCCTTGGATTTTTCTCAAGGCTAGAGCTCTACCACTTGAGCCTCAGCACCACTTCCGGCTTTTTTCTATGTATGTGGTACCAAGGAATCGAACCTGGGTCTTCGTGCATGCTAGGCAAGCACTTTAACCACTAGGCCAAACTCCCGGCCAAACCAGCACTATTCTTTAAATCAGCCAAGAGCTGGGGACATGTGTAGCCCCAGCCCAGCCACTTCAGCAGCCCCAAATGAAGCTTTCAAACTCACAGCCATGGACTAATCAACTCAGCACCCTGTAACTGTAGCTAAACATCTTGGCTTAAAGGATCAGCTTTGTCTTTGTAAATTAAATCGAAGTCTAGGGGCAGAGACACAGCTCCGTAGTAAGGTACAAGTCTCCATATTTGCTCCTTAGCACCACCAAAAAAACTGAGAAGGGGAGGGAAAAAACAAACAAAAAAAGCAGTACCAAGTCCTGCCACACTCGAACTTGGGAGCAGGAAGGATCTCAAGTTCAAGGTCAACAGAAACACTAAAACAGCCACAAGTCCACTTGCTCTCCTGAGTGGAGCTGAGGGCTGGCCTGGGCATGTCTCCCTCCTCTCAGAGCACAACTCCCCCTGTTCATGACGCTTGTGACTGGGTTAAGGTCAGCACTGCCTGTCCCCTTGGGGAGTGGCACTCAGGGTGCCCCATATTTCCCAACACTGGTGCCCACACGGCGGGGGGGGGGCTAGGATAAGGTCACATTCTGCCCAAATTCCTACCTGGATTGAGACAAACACATGTCCTGGTCTCCACACAGGCAGGAGGGCCTGGTCTGGTTTCAAGTGATCCCGGCCAGGGCTCTGTGGCTGGCAGCGGGTGGCACAAGGGCAGCTGTGCAGTTGGCAGAGGGCTAGGCGAACACTTCCTGATGGCCGATGGCCAGGGCTCCTTCCTGCTGTTATCCAAGAGGGCAAAGAGCCCTTTATCCACCCAGGGATGGACAGAAGAAGGTGTGGCGCCGCTCCTCCCAGCCCTGCCGGCTGCAGACCCGAGGCACAGAAGAAAAGACTGAACGTACACATGCCTCAGTCAGTCAGAGGTAGACCACACCTGTAATCCCAGCTACTCAGGAGGCTGAGACCTGAGAATGGTAGTTTGGAACCAGCCTAGGCAAGGAAAGTCCATGAGACTCTTTATCTCCAATGAACCACCAAAAAGCCACAAGTGGAGCTGTAGCATATAAGTGGTGGCCTTGAACAGCAACAGCCAATAACCAACAACAACAAAACCTCAGGGACAGTGCTCAGAACTCATGGACAGACCCTGAGTTCAAGCCCCAGGACTGCCCCCCCCTGCAAAAAAATAGTGTGTGGGGGCTTTTATTTTGTACTGGTCCTGGGGTTTGAACTCAGGGCCTGAGCACTGTCCCTGAGATTTCGCAAAGCTAGCACTCTACCACTTGAGCAACAGCACCATTTCTGGCTTGTTCTGGGTATGTGGTAACAATCGAACCCAGGGCTTCATCTATGCTAGGCAAGCACTCTACCTCTAGGCCACGCTCCTGGCCCCACCAACACATTTTTACACCACACAAACACACACTGTCTACACTTTACCTTGTGTGATCAGCAAATGTGTTCCCCATCTGTGAACACAACTATGCTCTAAAATCTGTTACCCCAAAAGCAATGCTCAGAGCACTGTCATAAGGGGCAGGCAGTGCGCAGGGCTGCACAAGGGGTCCCCACAGTGGAACCTTCAGCCCTCCCCCCCCAACGCCGGGCTCTCACACTACACACAAAAGTCTGCTGGGGAATTTGGGGAGTGGAATCTAGGTATGCCTGTGTGTCTCCTTGGCACCCCTTATGCCCTGCGGTACCCCTAAAGGCAAGATGCCTGTGAGAAGCCACAGAGGACACAGCAGATAAGTGGCAGAGTTCAGAGCTAAGCAATCCAACCTCTCAGTTAACAATGCTCTGTACTGATCTATTGAAGAAAATGTTTCTGGGCACAGGCTCACGCCTGTAATCCTAGCTACTCAGGAGGCTGAGATCTGAGGATAATGGTTCAAAGCCAGCCTGCGTTCAAGCCCCATGACCCCCCCACACACACAAAACAAACAAAAAACTAAGGACAGCATCCAGGGTCTGAGTTCTAGCCCTGGTACTAACTCCAAGCAAACAAACAAAAAATAATAATAAAAAGTTATTAGTAAAAGACAAAAAAAAATCAACCCTTTGGAATTGGAGGTATGACTCAGTTGGTGGAGCAGCAGACAATTAGTGAACGCATCAGGTACTGAGTTGGAGTCCTGGTGTCAGAAAAACAGAAAGAAAGAACCAAATCCATACCCCCAAAGAACCTCAATCATCAAAGACTCCTTAAAAGCTCATCCCAGGGCCCCAGCCACTACCCCTCCTGCAATGTCACACAGGGCCTCCACTCACCTGGAGAAAACACTGTAATTATTTGTTTTCCTGAATTTGATCAAGAAAGAGCCACAGTCCTACTACTTCTGAATTTCCCACATCAAAGGATTTCTCCTCTCAGGAATGCCCTGAGATTCCTCAACAGCAAAGCTACCCAAAACACTACTACTGTTAACCCAATAAACACCTTGGATTGAGTCCTGTACTAAACTTGACACATCCCTTCACTTGGAATTCCATCCAACCAGAGCAGAGACCATGACATCATAAAATGGCTTCCAACTCAACGCTAGTTGAAGCCACCAGCAAACACCTGCCAGTTTTGGCTGGCATTGACCCTGAGACACCTCTCACCTTGGCACTGGCTTCTAAACAAAACCCCTATAGCTTCCTTCCTGGTAAGATGAGAGACAACATGCATGCTCTATGATTATCACAACAACCATGAATGGATTTAGCACACTGTGCCTTTGCTTCCATACCATTGTGGGAACATGAACCCCAAACACTCACAGATTAGCCAGGCTCTTATAATCCTAGCTACTCAAGAGGCTAAGATCTGAGAATCATGGTTAAAAGCCAGCCTGGGCAGGAAAGTCTGTGAGACTCTTATTTCCAATTAATCACCAGAAAACCACAAGTGGCTCTGTGGCTCAAAGTGGTAGAATGCTACCCCTGAGCTGAAGAGCTCAGGAGAGCAGCTAGACCTTGAGTTCAAGGTCTGACTCAACAAAAACAAAACAAAACCTCACAGATTAAGCAGGAGGCTTAATCTGTAATCCCAGCTACTCAGGAGACTAAGATCTGAGGGTCCTGGTTCAAAGCTAGCCCAGGCTGAAAAGTTGGTGAAACTCTTCAATTATCCATCAAAAAGTAGGAATTAGGGCTGAGAGTGTGGCCTAGGGGTAGAGTGCTTAACTAGCATGCATGAGGCCCTGGGTTCGATTCTTCCATGCCACATACACAGCAAAAAGCTGGAAATGGTGCTGTGGTAGCCTTGAGAAAAACCTAAGGACAGTGCCAGGCCCTGATATGAAGCCCAGGACTGGCAAAAAAAAAAAAGTAGGAATTATAGCCCGAGGAACAAATTCAAATCCTAGTGATGGAAAAGAAAACAAAACAAAACAAAACAAAAAACCCAGGGAACTTCACTAAAACTCCGGCCCCCCCTCAGATCTACAGGTGGTTGGCTCCAGGTACCCTGCGGATATGGAGATTGGCCGTCCAGCCCTTTCTATAAAGCAGGAGGCTATTGGTGCAGAATCCACACAGAGCGCCACGACCCTCTCCACGTGGGAATGCTGTGCCCGTGGCTGCTCTACCACTTTGTGCAAGGAGTGGTGACCAGACAAAAGTCTGCCCACGCCCAGTGCACGAGTACGGGTTGTTGTTTCCAGGTGTTTCCCAGCAGCAGGTAGATGAGCCGTGGGCACACATGTGCAGGCGCGCGCATAGACACCGGACACAGGCAGACAGACACCGCTTCAGCGGTCTGGAGTTGGCGGGCCAGCCTGGTGTGCCAGACCAGCCCACCCGCCGGGCCCCTGCACTTAGTCGGCCGTTTATACTTGTTCGTGGCACACATCAGCGGTTGCCTTCGGAGTCGGCTGGTCGTGTGAATTCACTGTTTCCTGCGGGGATCCGGATCCGGGCGGGGGCTCCTCTCCCCCGCAGCGCGGAGCCCTCGCCAGCTCCCGCGCCTCCCGCGCCCGAGCCGGGGCCTCCGGACCCGGGAATCCCGGGATGCCGAGACAAAGAAGCCACAAGATGGCAGCTCCGTGTTTGCCCATCCCACAGACACCTAGGGAAGCCGCTCGGGCCACCCGCCCCGCCCCGGCGTCTGTTTCCCGAGCCGGTGACGTCGTCGTCGCCGCCGCGGAGCGCAGCGGGGACCGCTCCGGAGAGCGGGCGGAGCCCAGGCCCCGCCCGGGCGGCTCAGCCCCGGCGCGCGCCCACCTGCGCCCCGGCCTCCGCCCCGCCGGGCCGCTGATTGACAGGTGTGGGCGGGGCCGCGGAATCTGCGTTTTTGCCACCACCACCCCCACCTCCACCCGCAGCCCCAGGTCAATCGGTCCCGAAACACCGCCTCCAGACCCCGAGTCCGCCGGGGCGCAGTGTCCACACCGGCCCCTCCCCAAGGGGGACCCCGCCGGGGGAGCCGCGGCGGCGGCTTTAAAGACGCGTCCGGTCCCCGAGATCAGGGCTGGGGGTGCTGCGTCACCACCGGTGTCACCTGCCGGCCTGCGGACCCCCTCCCGCCGCGTCGCCGCCGCCGGCTCGGCCCCACCAGGCCTGGGAGGCGGCGTCGCTCAGGTGGCGCCCCGCAGGGCTGCGGCCCGGCCCCCCGTCCCGAGCCCCCGGGACCCCGCCGCCGGAGGGCTCCCCCTCCCCGCGCGCGGAGCCTCCGAGCCCGGGAGGGAGGGGCGGGCCGGGCCGGCGGAGGCCGCCGAGCTGGATCTCCACCATAAATGGAGACCGGGCTCGGCCGATCCTCCATCCCCGCGCCGGTAAACAGCCGCGGCGGCCGCGCCTCTCGGGGCTCTAAGGGAAGCGTGCAAGGCCTCCGCGCGACCGGGATCGGAGGCCCGGCCGCGTCTGGACGACGGGAGCCCAGGTCCGGCGCGGCGCCGGCGCCTCCTCCCCGCCTCCCCGCCTCCCTCCCGGCCTCGGGCTCGGCGCAGCCGCGGGGCCGGGCCGGCCGGGCCCACTCACCCCGCGCGGGGCCTGCCGTCCATCCGCTTCTTCTGGCGCACCGGCTGCAGCGGGATGTTGTCCGTCATGTCGGCGGCGCCGCCCGCCTTGGCCGCCGCGCCCCCCGCGCCTCCGGGGCCGCCGCCCGGTCCGGCCTCCGCGCCGCCTCCGCCCGTCGGCCCCGCGCCGCCCCGGGGGAGGAGGCGGCGGCAGCGGGCGGGCCGGGCCCGCAGCGAAGGGGCGAGGTCGCGAGCGCCGGGCCACGCGCGGAGCCGCCCGCGCGGCCCGACCGACGGACACGGGCGCACCATGGGCCCCGGCTCCGCGCCGCGCCGCGCCTGCTACCGGGGGCGGCCGGGCCGTGTCCGCCCCGCTGCCGACGCCGCCGCAGTGTCCTCGGCCCGGGTCCGCGCCGCGCGCCCCCCACGCGCGCCCACCCGGCCACGCGCCCCCCGCCCCGCCGTGCGCGCGCGCGCCCCGCCGCAGCACGCCCCTTCCCCGCCCCCAGCCTCCCGCGGTCACCCCGCCGACGCGCGCACCTGCCCCAGCTCCCACATTCCCCGCCACAGAAGCCCCCCAGCACGCACCCCGACACCCCAGATCCAGTCGCAAGCTCGCCCAGACTGCCGTACCCCTCTCTTTCGACCACCTGTATCTCCCCACCCTGAATCTCACGCCTGTGGGTCACCAGGAACCACACGGACACACCCCGTGGCTCTCACCTTCCCACCTTCAGCCTGGTTTCCTGGGCTTCACAGCCAGGTACACCCCAGAACTCACCCGAGCACCCACCCACCTACCTGCAGGTCTTCATTTTCACATCCCATCCCTGGGCCTTGCACGTGTGTCTGCACTGCGTCCTCAGTCACAGCACACACACGCAGGACTCCTTCACACGTGTTTGCAACCACAGGCTTCACAGAGACCTGTGGAAGTTTTGAGGTCCGCAGAGGGAAGGAAGGAGAGGATGGCTGATAATTAGATCGATATGTAAGAGCTGGGCCTGTAGTCCCAGCACTCAGGAGGATGGGTTCCAGGCCAGTCTGGCTACACAGTAAGATCTTGACTCAAAGAATTCAACAAAGAATGAAAGAACCTCAAAATGTAACACTCTATAAACTAATGCACTGGCAAGGACAGCAAAGCGACAGCAGATGGTATTCCCGGTGGTTAGGATGCCTTGTGCTGTTTACCGCTCAATACCCAGTGGTGGATCTCCAAGGAGGAAGAATCCCAGGCCAGTGACTCATCTCCCAGTCCCAGAAAAGTTCCTCAAGGAAAGGCAGCACCCTGTTTCCCACCTTTGAGGAGGAAGGGGTGATATTCAGCCAACGGATGTGGCCAGGTCTGTCTTGCTTCCTGCTTTCTCTCCTACTTCTCCCATAATGCAGCAACACAGAACCATGTGTGACTCAGTGGTCAGCTCACCTAGGTGTGCAAAGCTCTAATTTCTAGACCCAGCATCAAATTAACACTAAAACAGAATGATGCTCATGTAGACAGCGTGTAATCAGAATCCAGCCAAGCACGCTGTGGACTGCATGGACAGAGTGGGTCCCACTCTCCCCAAGTGGCTTTTCTCTGCAGCCTCTGTATGCCTGTCCCTCACCACAGCTCAGCTACAAGCCTTAGGCTGTCTGTCTTCTCCAGGCCTCTGCCACCCAGGCAATAGCCATCACCCAGGAGATAATGAATGTAAAACCTCAACCTAAGGTCCACAGGTTTTGGTGTCACTCCATTCATGGGGCTTGAACTCAGTGTCCTAGGTACTGTCCCTGAGCTTTGGTGCTTAAGGCTGTCACTGTAACACTAGCCACAGCTCTACTTCTGTGTTTTTTGGTGGCCAATTGATGTCTCTGTGGCCTCTTCTTCCCAGGTAGGCTTTGAACTTTAAAAAAAAAAATCTGTCCTCAGGCACAAACTCAGGGCCTGGGGACTGTCCCTAAGTTCTTTTGGTTAATTGGAGTCTCGCGGCCTCTCCTACTCAGGCTGGTTTCCACCTGCAATCCTCAGATCTCAGCCTCCTGAGTAGGTAGGATGACAGGTGTGATGCCCCTGGCAAACGGCTAATATATTGTTTTTATTTATTGCTTTTATTAACCCCACAGTACAAAGGAGAGGGGTGGATAAGCAAGAATCAAGCATTCGATCCAGTCAATCATTGGTTTCAGTAGTATGTACAGAGACCTTACAGCATTCCAATCAAGTGTTCAAAGACAGGGGACAATCAAGCCAAAGCATCTTTTTTTTTTTCCTTCTATTTTTCTTTTTTTGCCAGTCCTGGGGCTTGAACTCAGGGCCTGAGCAGTGTCCTTGGACTTTTTCAACGTTAGAACCCTACCATTTGAGCCACAGCACTACTTCCAGCTTTTTTCTACATATGTGGTACTGAGGAATCGAACCTGGGTCTTCATGCATGCTAGGTGAGCACTTTACCACTAGGCCAAACCCCCAGCCACCAAGGCATCTTCGTAAGACTGAAAGCGAAGACCTTGAGAAAAAGACTTCAGGTGGTCCTGCTAGGCAAGCACTGCTACCAATGAGGGGTACCCCAGCCCACACCTGTAATCCCAGTTACTCAGGAGTCAGATCTGAAGGACTGTGGCTTGCAGACAGTCTGGGCAGTAAAGTTTGCTAGATTCCATCTCCAAAATAACCTCACCAAAAGCCAGGTGTGGAAATGTAGCTCAGATGGAAGGGTGCGAGTCAGGCAAGCAAGGCCTTGAGTTCAAACGTTAAGTACCAGGAGGAAAAAGTGGGGGAAGAAGAAAATTTCAAAGATTAGCAATCCTAAATTCCACTCTTCTTCTCTTGATTATTGTATAAAACATCAGAAAAATAAAGAGGAAGATGAGGCCAATTGGGGACAATAATTTCAGTAAAGAAGCTATCAGAGGGCTGGGAATGTGGCTTAATGGTAGTATTTGCCTAGCTCAGGCAGGAGACCCTGAGCTCAAGCCCCAGGTCTGGCAGTGACAAGAAGGGGGGGGGGGGAGAGAAGGGGAGGAAGAGGGGGAGTGGGAGAGAATGGGGAGGAAAGCAGAACTAAGCACATGTTGTTCATACCTGGTATCCTAAGCGACTCAGGAAGCTGAGATCCAAACTGTGGTTCAAAACAGCTGGGGTAGTATAAAGTCCATGAGAGTCTTAACCTCCAAGGAAATACCAAAAATGCCAGAAGTAGCTTAATTGGCAGAACACTAGCCTTGAACAAAAAAGCACAAAGGACAGCATCCAGGCCCTGATTTCAAGGCCCAAGACCAGAGCACATGGAGAGAAAAAAAGCAAAAAAAAATGGGGGAGGGGGGGGATCTCCCTCATTTTGTGCTGGGGACTTTACCCAGGACCTCATGGATGCTAGCTATCACCCTATACTGTGCTGTAACTCTACCCCTGTGGCTTTTTTTTTTTTTTTTTTTTTGGTCACAGGGCTTGAACTCTGGGCCTGGACATTTTCCTTGAGCTCTTCAGCTCAAGTCTACTGCCCTACCCCTGTAGCCACATCCCCATTTATCGTTTTTCTAATGATTAATTGGAGATAAGTCTTGGGTCCTTTTGTGCCTGGGCTGGCTTTGAACTGGTGATCTTCAGGTCTCAGCTTCCTGAGTAGCTAGGATTACAGGCATGAGCAACTAGAGCCCAGCTTCAAGAGCCAATTTTAATGGACAGAAAAGTTTTCCCTGTTAGCCTAGTTTATATAATCTTCTCATCTCCCTATGGTCACTACTAGGGTTAAGCTCAGAGCTTGAAGTCTTCACTTGGCGTTTTCTGCTCAAGGCTAGCACACTACCACTTTTTTGCACCTCTACCAGGGGCTTTTGCTGGTTAATAGGAAATAAGCTCATAGGCCACTGGGACAATTTGGCCCTCAGCCCTTTTTCCTGTGGATGAAAACTAGCTTCTGACAATCCTGGTTTTTTTGTTTGTTTGTTTTGCTTTTTGCCAGTTCTGGGCTTGAACTTAGGGCCTGAGCACTGTTCTTGGATTTTCTCAAGGCTCTATCACCTGAGCCTCAGCACCACTTCCGGCTTTTTTCTATGTATGTGGTACCAAGGAATGGACCCTGGGTCTTTATGCATGCTAGGCAAGCACTCTGCCACTAGGCCAAATTCCTGGCCCTGACAATTCTGTTTTAAAAACAGCAAATCGCAGCTCCCAGGCATCTAGCAAGAACACAAAATGGTAAGACGTGCACATCACGTCCGCCCACAGACCCTATACCAGGTGAGAAAGGGCAAAGAACAGCCCTCTGTAAGCCCCAGCAAATGCTCTAGAATTCTGTCATTCTAAGGATGTCAGACAGAGCATGTGTGCCAGAGAAGCAAGTGTTGGAAAGGTAAAATCAGAATATTCCAGGAAATAAAAATGTCCATTCACACCGCGTTTGGGGGGGAAGACATTCAAATTTTATTTTCCAACAGCATCAGCAGGTACAAACCCCAGGGGACCTCCTGCAGGGCCCCCATTCGTTGGCAGTGTGTTCAGCTGGGCTGGGCAGTGCGGAGGTTTTGGGGATGCTAGCCCCTGGAATGATGCTCACCTCACAGGGTAAGCAGCTGAGCCCAGCAACACGAACACTTACAATTCTGGAAGGAAAGGCACAACTTGGCAAGAAACAATCTTTTTGGATCCTAAAGTCAGGTGCAATATGGAAGAGACAAAAGCTGGGGTGCAATCTTCGTCCTTATTCCAATATGGAGGAGCTTGGACACAGTGAAAGGGGACTCCCCCCACCCCCCAGAGGCTGGGTCCTTTGTCCTCCTGAAACCAGTAGCCAACTTTCCATCCATCCATCCATCCAATATTGTCCCCGGTACAAAAGAGGTCAATAATAAAGCCATCAAAGATGTCACAGAAGGTCTAACTGTTCCCACCCATAACACATCAACTCACTGGTCAAAAAGGAAAGAAAGAGACTGCAGCAACAATAACAAAAAAAGAACGTCTTTTAAAAACTGAGGTAGATAAATTAAAGCTATCATACCCAGGACGTGGCCTGGCCCAACTCTGCAGCCTTCACAATTCTCAGGGCTGGGGGACGGGGGGTGCGGTGCAGAGAAGGAGTAGAATAGGGGAGAGAACCAAACTTCATGACTTGGCTTAAGTTACACCAAGGAAACAAAAATCACAGGTTGGCACGGGAGCCTGGGATGGGGACCTGTCTATGGGTTCCTTCTCCAAGGAGGAGAAAGTCATTGTTCCACAGAACAAGCTCCGCAGGGCCAGGCCCTCCTCACCCAGGACCCCCACCCCATAGCTGTCCCCTGGCTCTGTCGTCTGCTGAAGCAAGGGTGCTGGGGTGACGGGGAACAGCAGGCACTCTTGGGGCCCCACACGGACTGTAGTTAAATAAGCAGCAACGCACACATGGGCTCCCTCAGGACTGGAGGAGCCCAGAGGGGGGCGCCATACTAAGCTCCTACAGAGGAACAAGTTTTCATTCTACAACCTTAGCTTCCTGGGTTTTTTTTTTTTTCTTTTTCCATTTTTTTTAAGTACATTCAAAAAGCAAAAACAGACAGGCACTAGTAGCTCACACCTGTAATCCTAGCTACTCAGGAAGCAGAGAGCTAAGGATCACAGTTCAAAGCCAGCCTAGGCAGAAAAGTCCATGAGACTTGTCTCTAATTAACCAACCACCACCTCCCACCAAAAAATATAGAGATATGGCTCAAGTAGTAGAGCACCAGCCTTGAGTGGAAGCTGAGGGTCACTACCCAGGCCCTGAGTTCAGACCCCAAATACCAAAATCAACGGAATTATGGGGATTAGGGGGAGGGTAGAGGACCTAAACAAACACATGACTAGAAACCAAGTCCAGTACCAGAGCCCCCATGGGAAACTCAGTACCCTCCCCCCTCGATTAGTAGTTGTCTTCTGCTGTGATTGGGGAAGCTCCAAGCGTCACCTTGAAACAGGTGGCAGAAGTTGGAGACAGTCACTCTAAGCTGTACAAAAACTAAGTATCCAGTTTGTCACACATAACAAAACAACTTTGCAAGACCCGCTTCCTTCCAAAAACAAAAACAAAACAAATACATTTTTCTTAGGTCTGTGAGTCTGGGTATAACTTTTCCCCCAGGGGTGGCAGTGGTGTTTGTTGGTTCTTTCTCTCTTCACAAGGGTGAGTGACTGTGAGACGGCCCAGGCTGGGCTGTGGTCACAACAGTAAACACTATATACCAGTAAGAAAAGAACGAAACGCAGGAGAAGGGAGCCCAGGACCAGAAACGCCCTTCTGGCTTCTGCTGGGCTTCGGCTTGGCTCTGGCTTAGCTGACCGCGATCTCGTTCTCCTCCAGGAAATGAGGGAACTGGGTTCGGGCCGCTCCATCTGGCACGCCTGGCTTTTCCACCTCAGCGCTGCCACCAGCTTGCCCCGCATCCATCTTGGTGACAGTGGCGTTGTTCCCGGGGCCAGCGCCCAGGGACACTGGGAGGGTGGAGATGCCACCACTCTGGATGACCGAGATCTCGTTGGCCTTTGTGGCCAGACCACCATTGAGCACGCTGGTATACTGGTTCCACGTCACAGGGTCCACGCCCACTGAGGGGGCCAGGATTTCCTTGGGAAACACGTCGGAGACCCTCTTACCATCAGCACCCAGCAGCGCCACGGTATTTTCGATGGCCAGCTTCCTCCCACGGCGGGCAGCGTTGTTGCTTGAGCCGTGGGTCATGTAGTGGACCTGGGGAGGTGACAGAATGGAAGGAGGGGGGGCTGCTATCAGACAGAAGTTTGGCTACTTCTGGCAGGATCAAATAGTTAGCCACGTGGGGTGCGGCTCACCCCAACAATACCTGACTGTACTTTCTAGACTGAGAAATCAAACACAGTGACAGGAAGTTCAGCCAGGCTGAACATCTGTCATCCTCGCTATTCAGGAGGCTGAGCTCTGAGGATCATGGCTCAAAGTCAGTCAGAGAAGGAAAATCCATATTTTCATCTCCAATGAACCACTCAGAAAAGCCAGAAGCAGAGATGTAGCTTACATGGTAGAGCACTTCCCTTGAGCGCAAAAGGAACTCCTGAACAGTGCCAGACCCTGAGTTCAAGCCTCAGGCCAGGCACAAAAGGGAGAAAGAAAGAGTTCAGATCTGAGCCTACATGCATCACTGGCTCACCCCTGTAATCCTAACTGCTCAGAGGCTGAGATCTAAGGTTGGGGACAGAAGCCAATCCGGGGAATCATGGTTCAACAGAGGAGATGCAGGCCTGCAAGCCACTTACCCCAGTCCCGCCCTTTCCAACCCCAGACCCACCTTCAGGTTGCCTTTGGTGGTGAAAGCCCGCCCGCAGATGTTGCACACAAATGGCTTCTCCCCCGTGTGTGTCCGCTCGTGAATCTGCAGGGCACTAGCAGATGAGAAGTTCTTCCCACACCGTGTACAGCCATGTTGCTTGGCCTGTCGGCGTGGCTGGGAGGCGAGCAGGGGTGTCACGCCAGGAGGCGCTGTGGAGGGGCCCACGAAGGTGCCAGGAACTTCAACTTTCACATAGGTGGGATGCGCTCGGATAAACGTGGGGGGGAGTCTGGTTCCGCCTACTGTGCAAAGAAAAAAAAAAGAAAATCCAAACCTTCACTATCCCAATACTCATTCCATTTTTCTAAGCAAAACCTTTTAAAAACAACTGTCCAAGCTGGACAGAAAATGTGTACCTCAAAAGCAAGTTGTCCTTCAAGAATAAGAATTAAACACTTAGAAGCCAGTTATCATTAGCTCACATTGGTCAACCCAGCTACTCAGGAGGCTGAGACTTGAGGGTCATGATTCAAAGCCTAAGCGGGAAATCTGTGAGACTCTCCTCTCCAAATGAGCCAGCAAAAAAGCCAGGGCAGAAATATAAGCTCAAGTGGCAGAGCGCTAGCCTTGAACACAAAACCTCAGAGAGTGCCTAGGCCCAGAATTCAAGCCGAGACTGGCTGGCACACACAAAGAAAAGCGGGGGGCGGGAGAAGAACTTTAGAAAAACTTACTCTTTTTCTTTTCAACACAGGGTCACATACAAAATTTCCACCTAAGTTGCTACCTCCCTTTAGGGGGACACTAGGGACTCATACCTATAACCCTTAATGTGGGAGGCTGAGACCGAGAAGATTGTGGTTTGAGGCAAGCCCAGAACAAGAGATATTCCAGCCTCTCATCCTCTATCTAAAGCAATAAATAACCTATTGGGTATTGCCATCCTAGCTATAGGAAAAGCTGAGAGGCCAAGACAGAGAGGACTGTAGTTCTAGGCTAGCCTGGGCAGAAAAAGTAATGAGGTTTGTGGTGGCAAGTGCCAGCCATTCCAGCTATAGGGGGAAATATAAGTTCTTGGCCAAGCACACAGCCAGGCAGGAAGATCTCAAAACCAAGCAGTGCAGAACAAAACAAAACTACGAGAAGCATGGCTCAGCATGGATCATGGGCTGAGTTCAGACCCCGGACAGCCTCAAAAGTTCCCTTTGGTGCCTGCTCAGAATCTGCTTCCTGCCCTCCCTCTGATTGAGTGGTACAGTGTTACCCAGTGAACCAAGTCCCCTGTTCATCCCCAGTCTGCCTGACAGCGCATGGTCACCCCAGGAAGAGAGGGAGTTATTCTGCCCCCACCCCGAAAGCGCAGGACATCTAATGGCCCCACAGGAGCAGCTTCAGATCACTGTTTGGGTGTTCAACCCAGATTTCCTTTGATGACCTTGAGCCCACAAGGGACCTAAGTGAAATCCAAAGCTCCATCACCTTCCGTGTCAGTGCGGCTGCTTTCCGAGCTCTCAGCCTTGCCCCCATCGGGAGATCTGGACTGGACGCTTTCTGCCTGACTAGTGGCAGGGGATACGGCCTGGAAGGACAAGGTTTCCATGGCATCGGGGCTTCGGCTCTGATACTCTGGGTCGCCTAGGAGTGGGGACAAGTCGTTGGTCAGGCCATCGCTCTCCATGGAGCTGTTTTCCCGGCTGCTCTGGCGCTGCAGGTCCAAGGGACTGGGCCCCACTTTCCCGGGGGCCTCTGCGGCGGTCACCACGGAGAAGCCCCGAGGGGGTGACGGCAGGTGGGCTCTGGGCAGAGGAGGCGCAGGGACCTTCGAGGGGCCACCGGTGGCATCCTGAGTACCCATGTCGTCCACATCCATGCTGGGCAGGGCGTCCTCGTGGCATGGGACGCCGGCAGGCTCGCTCACTACCGCGGGCTCGGGTGGGAAGTGGCGGGGGCTGTCGGGGAGTGGCGTGTTGGGGATCTGGCCGCCCATGTGCATGCGGATGTGGTGTTGCAGCATGACGGCGTTGGTGAACTTCTTCTGGCAGATGGGGCACGAGTGCTGCGTCTTGAAGGCCATGCTGGTGCGGTGCACCCCGAGGTGTGTCTTCAGGTTGCCCTTGGTGGAGAAGGCGCGGCCGCACACGCGGCAGCGGAAGGGCCGCTCGCCCGTGTGCGTGCGGTAGTGCATCTTGAGCGCGCTCTGGCAGCTCAGCACGCGGTGGCAGATGGCACACTCGTTGGGGTCGAGGGTGGTCTTATCAATGTTTTCTACCAGCTGCTGCAACTTCAGGGTCTCGGACCCTGGCTCGGGGGCCCCGCTCCCCTGCACGCCACCAACCCTCGGGGAAGCGTGGTTGGGCCCCACCCCAGCTAACACCAGGCCGTTGGCGCTTTCTGGCGGCAGCCTGGGCTGGGGGTCGTGGGGTGGGGGGCCCCCGGCGAGGTCCTTGGGGCTGGCTCCTGAAGAGAGGTTTGGAGGGAGCCCTAAGGAGGGGGCGCCCGCTACCAGGACAGGTTTGCTGTCTAGAGAGAGGCTCGAGTCGTCTACAGGGGCAGGGGTGGAGGGGGCGTAGGGGAGGCCGGGCCCCGACGCCACTTTGTCCTGGAATTCGGCAAAGAGCTGGGGGTTGGCCTTCACCTGGGGGTGCCGGTGGAAGTGGACCTTGAGGTTGCCCTTGGTGGTGAAGCGGTGACCACAGACAGAGCACACGTAGGGTCTCTCTCCGGTATGGGAGCGCAGATGGATCTGCAGGGAGCTATCAGTCCCGAACACCTTGCTACAGTACTTACACTTGTGTTTGTAGAGCGGGGCCTCGGCTTTGGGTTTGGTGTCCACGGCGGCCATGCTGGGGGGCTTTCCTTTGCCTTTCTTGGATGGGTCCAGCCCCACCGTGGAGAAAGGACTCTGTATGAGCACAGAGCCGGAGCCCTGAGGTAGCAAAGCACCCGGAAGCCGGGACACGACATTAGGGAGCACGCGGGCCCCGTCGGGCTTCAGGGCAAAGGGAGTCAGTCCCGAGGTCAGAGGGCTGCTGGCCGTCGGGAGGTTGGCGTGAGGTAGCTTGGCTTGCTTCAGGGCATCCAGAGAGAGACTCTGACTCCCCGCTTTCTGGCTGAGCAATGCCACGGCAGCCGACACCTGCTGGGACACGTGGCTGCCCAGGTTTTTGAGGGCTTCCGAGCCGGCCACGCCTGCGTGCAGGGCATGCGAGGCCCACATGTTCACCTGGATGCGGATCTGTTCGGTCAGCTGGATCTGCTGCAGCTGCTGCTGCTGCAGCCGCAGAATCTGTTCCAGCACCCAGGGGATGCTGTGGGGGCCCGGCCCGGGCGCAGAGGACACGTCGGGGCTCCGTGGGTTCACGGCCATCTTGGACCCCCGCAGGGCCTGCAGGGCCACATTGGCAGGCCCGGCCTTGACTTTGGGTAAATAGCTTATGTCCTGGGGTGGGGGCAGGGCAGTCTCTGTCTTCAAGTAAAAGATGGGCTCGGTGCCAGGCCGGTCCTTCCCCTCCCCCTCCCTGAGGCCCTCCTTCCGGCTGGGGCTGGGCGGCTGGTGGCTCAGGACAGGGCAGGAGAAGTCCTCTGGGGGCACTGCGCCCTCGCTGTCGTTCATGATGAGGACAGGAGGAGTTTTAGTGCAATTTTTCTTATGGTCCAAGAACTCAGAGAGGCTGAAGAACTCGGCGCAGCACTTCTCACACACGTGGGTCTCCTCCCGGCGAGGCCGCTTCATCGTGGGTTTCTCCCCAGTGGCCTCGTCATCACCATTCCCCAGGAGGCTCATTGGGGCACCTGTGAGAGAAGAGATCGAGAGAAGCTTAAGAAGTCTGCCCGCCAGGAACTACAAATGCCATTAGGTGGAGCCCCTACACCCTGCCTTCCAAAGTATGGCAATGGAGATTCGAGATACAGCCAACCCAACAGGCAGAGGGAGGATGAGACCAGAAGCCAAGGCCTGCCAGAGTCAAAGATGAGGATGAGGACGGCTGCTGGAGCCAGGAGGAGCTTTCACCCTCTAGGAGAAATCAACTTGGTCCCCTGACCTGAGAGGTACCGGGAAGAGATTTCCTGGCAGCCCCAATATTCGTAGCACAAGATATCTTTCCTTTCTCTCTTATTTCTACTCCTTTAATCCTGATACATGGAAACAGCTCCTTGCTAACGATTTAAAAGAAAAAAAATTGGGGCCAGGAGTTTGGCCTAGTGGTTAAAGTGCTTGCCTAGCATGCATGAAGACCCGGGTTCGATTCCTTGGTACCACATATATAGGAAAAAAAAGCAGCAAGTGGTGCTGAGGCTCAAGTGGTAGAGCTCTAGCCTTGAGAAAGTCCAAGGATAGTGCTCAGGCCCTGAGCTCAAGCCCAGGACTGGCAAAAAAGAAAAAAGAAAAAAAATTGCTGGGTACACACCTACAATCTTAGCTACTCAGGAGTCAGAGTAGATGTGAAGATCTCAGATTCAAAGCTAGCCCAGGCAGGAAAACTCGAAGAGCATCTTATCTCCAGTATAGCCACCAAAGCCACAAATGGAGCTATGGCTCAAGTGGGACAGAAGGTTATGAAACAAACACTAGGGGGAAAAGAAATTGCCAGTCCTGGGGCTTGAACTCAGGCCTAAACTCTGTTCCTGTTCTGTGCTCAAGGCGAGAGCTTTACCACCTGAGCCACAGTGCTACTTCATTCTTTTCTGTTCATGTGGTACTGAGGAATAAAGCCAGAGTTTTACACAACATTTCTTCTATTAAGGCATTAAGAAAACCACCACAGCCAAGAGTTTAGCCTAGCGTAAGAGTGCTTACCTAGCATGCACGAAGACTGGGATTCAACTGGCAAAGAAAGAAAGAAAACATCATAGTGGTAAGGGCAGAACCCAGGTCTAACTTAATCACCACTACAGCTATGGTTCCTCAACCTGTTTGGGTCACGGGACATGGGACAGGATGCTAGACTCTATTTTGTCAGTCTTGGAGCTTGAAATAGGCCAGGGTGATGCGCCAAAGAGCTCTTTTGCTCAAGGCTAGCTCTCTGCCATGCTGACCCATTTTGTTTCCTGGAGATCAATTAGAGAAGATTCACAGCTTCCCCACCTAGGTAGAATTTGAACTATGGCCCTCAGATCTCAGCCTCTTGCATAGCTAGGATTATAAGCGTGAGCCACCAGGCCTTGACTAGACATTATAAGCATCTAATACAGGTTAATCCTCCCCAGTGTTTTATCTCTATATTTCAAAGGTGTGGCCTTGATTAGATACAAAATCCTAACTACTCAGGAGGTTGAGATCTGGAGATTGTGGTTGGAAGCCAGCCTGGTAGAAAATTCCATGAGACTAATTAGCCAGAAAAAAGCCAAAAGTGGACATGTGGCTAGAGCTTCAGCCAGAAGTGGAGCAAGATTAGGCCAGCCTGCCAGCCCCACCAGCCCCAAAACAAAGGCATTGCACTGCATAAAATTAGCACATGTTGGGTGAGGGGGGAGGGAAATTGGGGCAAAAACATGAGAAGGGGTATCAGCAAGTGAGAAGTAATGCACCTACTATCTGATGAATATATCTGCAACTCCTCTATACAATAAAAAAAATTAGCACATGTTCAGGATAAGTGAATCCCTGGGTGACCTCCCATACCCGAAACAATGTATTTTTTCTGTGTAAACTAGGGAGTCTGGACAAGCTTTTTTTGGGGGGGGGGGGTGCTGAACTTGCAGTCTAGGCACTGTCCCTGAGATCTTTGGCTAGTGTTCCACTTGGAGCCACTGGGCCACTTCTGGTTTTCTGGTGGTTAACTGGAGCCAAGAGTCTCAGAATCTTTTTTGCCAGAGCTGGCTTTAGAACTATATTATAGGATCCTCAGATTTCAGCCTCCTGAGTGGCTTGGTCACCCAGCACATCATTCTGAGCCTTTGTTGTCTCGTCTACTCACTTTACCACACCACAACTCTACCTGTGGCTTTTCGGTAGAGGGAGAAAAAGAGCCTCCCCCAAACTTTCCTGCCCACACTGGCTTCAATCCCAGGTCTTCAGATCTCAGCCTCTTGAGGAGTTAGGATTACAGGCCTGCAGAAGCCACCACCCATGCCCCTCTTCTGTAGGTTTTCTGTTCCCACCTATTCCAGGCCCTTGTACTCAATGGGTTCTCAACACTACTTGGTATGGCTCTATCCCTGGCAGAAGAAAGGTTAAATAATCCCCTCTCCTGGAGGGGGAGCCACCAGTTCCCAGTGATTTACAACCCAAATGCCAGCTACTTGCAGGGAACAAGCCCCCAGCCCACTACCTGCTCCCCCCACTCCCCACCCCCCCACCCCCGCCTCCAAGCCAACACCAGCAACATCCATTTGGATCTTAAAACAGGAGCAGCTCTGTTTGCTCTTGCAGTAAAATGTACTGCTACCTCCACCTCTCCATGGACAAACATTGGGAGCGTATTTGCCAAGGCCTAAGAGGGCTCCGGGAGGAACAATTGCTGGGCATGCTTAAATTAACCCGAAAGGAAGAAAAGCAAAGTTCAGAGGGATTACTTGGCTGTCCTCCCCCCCACCCCCACGCCCAATTTTAGGAAGGTTATCTCTCTACATTCAGTTACCCACTAAGTGGGAAGTATGCAGTAAACTCAGCAGGGGTCTAGGATTCAATCCGGGCCAAATGGAGAGAAAATAACTCCTACTATTGTATGGGAAGAAAGTTAATCTAGAGGCCAATCAAATTCTTGAGACAGAAACTGCTTAGAAAAATAAAAGCCTGTATGTATATCTTGATAAAAGCATTATGACTCAGGCTTATCTTTTGATTCCTATATTAAAAGAATTGACAGTGGACAGGATTATCTCCCCACCCTGTCTCCCCCACCCTGAGGAAAAATACTTTAAAAAAAATCATGCCCCCAGAGAATTAAACCAGTTGAAAGTGGTTTTCTTAAGCAACAGTTTAATATCACTTAAGAATCTTGCCTTTAACTCAACTTGTAGATGGCTAACTAGACTAAGAAAGAGCTTTCTACTTAATTAAGATCTTTAGAGAAAAAGTTTCAAACAGTCTTTGATCAAAGTTCAGGGGGCCCTATGGTAGAGATTTTTGAAAGAGTATAAAAGTTAAATAAGGCCTGGGAGTTTGTATGAAGGTTCTAGAAGGTTCCCTCTTCCCTCTGCTGTCTTCCAAGCAAATCTACAAACTCCACCAGGGCAAGATTTGTCCCCCGCTTGCCCCCCTTACAGACACCCTGGAACAAAGCCCCACACAGATGGAGAGAGAAAAGAAAGGGGGAAAAGATGGCTGTTGAGTGGTAATGAAGATTTAGCTGGCACTGAGGCTTTTAAACATATCTAGGTGTCCGCTCCAAGATGGCAAGCTACAACTCTCCCAAGGCACGTGTGAAATTTGAAAGAATGGAAGACATCACACAACCCCAAACAAATTCCAACACTAGCTATGGCTTTCTCATCTTGGAATCAAGGAAAACAGCCCCATCACCAACCGCAGCCAGCACCGACCCCAGATTTTGGGAGGTCAGCAGAGTTATTTCAACTTTTACTCTAAACAAATCAAAACACCAGCCACTCTGGCTATGAGAATTAAAGCCAAAGTACTTTGAGATGCCTAGTGTGTGGGGAAGGGAGGAGGGGAGAGAGGGGAAATCTATGTATTTCTACAGAATTCTTTCAGTGACCAGCTCAACATTTATCTTGACACAAGGAGAAAAAATACTGTTACTTTTGAACACATCTAACAACCACTCACATACTGGAGACCCACAGACCTACAGTTTAAATCACCTAGTGTTACAATGTTCAAAGGACTTCCTGGCTTCAAAGTTACCCAGCTCAAACTCATATTAAGACTTCAATGATTATCTGGCCTTCCCAAAATGGTTTCCCAGTCCCCTGTCCCAATGCCTAGGAGAAGCATCCACGGCCCACTACCATTTACCTGGTTCACTGGAGTGTGAGTACCTTTCCACAGTGAGGCAAGGCTTACCCGCAATTTATCTTTAATGAATTTTTTAAAAACAGGGAGGGGGGAAAGTGCCAAATTGGAAACAGGGACAATTTATGCCTGAAATGTTAACTAAAGCCAGTATAGGCAGGCAGGTCATTTACCACTAGGTTCCAGCAAGAGTTTGCTAGAAATTTGGATGTCTTCATTGTAGTGAACTTAGTTGACCACAAAGGGCATTTGAAACTGTTTTGGAGAAAATACTAATTTCGCTTTGGGTATTAATCTCCCAGACCACCTGAAATGCTGTTTTCCTCATCTAATTATGGTGCCCGTTTCACTTTCATACAACCAGGAAAAAAAAATAAACCTTACATTCTCAAAAGGCGTGGCAAAACAAAGCGACTACAATCTGGTCTTTTAAGGTTGTGGGGATCATCGACCCTGAAAGCCGGTCAAATGCCAACACCCCAATATGCAGCAGAAGCGCCTGTCGAGAGAAATACCTTCTGTTCCGGAGCTGCAAATGAGGGCTCCCTGTAAATGCGTCCGGGGTACCAAGGGTTCTAACGACTCAGAAAATCGGGCCGAGAACGCAGCGCCGGTCCCCCGAGGCTATCCCGGGGGTGTCTGGGGGGTGCTAAGTCCATCCCTTCCCACTCTCAGGTGCGGGCCCTCGCCCGCCGACCGCGCCTCCGGGGGGCGCCCGCGCGCAACTCCGCCGGACCGCGGTGCGCCAAACCCGGGGATCAATGGCTAACTCCTCTCCCAAATCTCGGTGGGAGCGAAGCCCGGCCCGGCCCCAGCGCCCGAGCCCAGGCTGCGTTAACGCCAACTCCAGCAGGGGAGATGTGGGAAATCCTTACTAACGAGCCCCCGCCCCCCAAAAGTGCCAACCACTAAACCTGATGCAACTTGTGTGCGCCCACCCAAAATGCAGGGGGCAGGGGAGGTCAGCGCAGGACCAGGGGAGGGGTCAGGGCCACGAGCTCAGCTGCCCCTCCCCTCCAGAGGAAGCAGGCGGGCGGAGGGTTAACCCTTTTGTTCCAGGTGGGCCTCTCCACGCTCCCCCAGGCCCCCAGCCCAGGCACAAAGAGCGCCCATCCAGCGGCAGGGACCGAACACGCCCTGCCCTGCCCGTGCTACGCCCCCTCCAAAACACTCCACGAGACTCCCAGCCACCCCTTTTTGGCCACCGCGGAATATTTCCTTTGCTCTGGATACACTTTCTCGAAAGGGTGCGAAGAACGATTCCATTTGACCATCATCAATTTGGAAAATTTACATCTCCCTCATCGGAAGCCCAACAGTAGCAACTGTTTTCCCAAGAAAGTGGGGCGTCCAGAGTTTGGGTCAGGGGCGTCCGAGGTTGCCACGCACGGCCCATCCATGGCTGGGAAATGAGGGAGCAAACCTCCGAGAGGAGGCGAAAAAAAAATAAATTTTAAAAAAGCGCCCCCTCCCCCACGCATACGCTCCAAATTGATCAGGCGACAATTTGGCGGGCAGGGAGGAGATAGTGAGGAACGGACTCGCCCCGGGCCCTCCCGGGAGGGGCGGGCGGCAGGGAGTTTGGCCCCCGCACCCCGCGGTGTTGGGGGCCCCGAACTTTGGCGGCCCGCGGAAGCCCGGGCCGGGTCAGCCTCGGGAGCTCGCCCCGGCCGCGACCGCGCAGCCCCGGCCCGACCTCTCCCCTTTCACCTCCCGGGCGCGCGTTCTGGGCAGCCCGGACCCCCCGGAGAGCCGTGCTCGGAACGCCGGCGGGGCGCGTGCGGCCCCGGCGGGGCGGCGGCGCGCCCGCCACACCGGGCCCCGGAGCCCGCACCCCCGGGCGGGCCGCGGTTATTTTTAGGAAGTCGGAAATCAAAGATGGCTGGAGGTCAGGCGCCGAAAGGTTAGGGCGAAGATCGGCGGGCGGCATAACCCGGGCGAGGCGGGGGGAGCCCAGGGGGAAGAGGGCGGCGAAGCGCGCGCCCCCGCCGCCGCCCTCGGGGGCCGCAGCCCCGCAGCGCGGGTGGCCGCGCGGAGCCCCGGGGGGTGGGGAGAGGTCGCGCCCCCTCCCCCACCGGGCCTGGGAGGGGCGAGGGCCGCGGATCGCCCTGGGGGGGCCCGGGCGCGCCCCTCCTCCAGCCTCCCACAAAGCCCCCACGGGTGGCGGAGAGGGTGGGGACCTTTGGGGGGTCTCTTTCTTTAAAAAGCGGCGCGCGGGCGGGCGGGGGGCGCTCAGGGGGTGCGCGAGCGGAGAGTGGAATCAATTAAGGGGGCCGAGGGGCCGGAGAGCGGCGAGGGAGAGCGAGTGGGGGCCAACTTTACAATAAGAGAGTGGGGGGGAAACTTACGCAGGCGGGAAGAGAGAAACGAGGAAAATCCACCCGGACCCGGGGAGGGGGGACGGCGAGGCGAGGTCGCCGCTCTTCCCCGGGAAGTCCCCCCCCCCGCCCCGCCAGCCACGGCTCCACCACCCGCGCCGGGAGCCGGAGCCTCGGGGTCCCCGTGACCGCCCGGCGCCCCCCGGCTGCACTTACCCGGCTCCCCGGCCGCCGGGGCCGCCTCTCCGAGCTCCGGGGCCGGCAGCGGCGGCTGCTCGTCCCGGTCCTCCTCCGAGTTGATGTGCTGGGGCTTCGCCTGCTTGCGCCTCGACATGGTGCGCGCATCGGGGGGCCGGAGCGCCGCGGAAACTCGCCCTCTCCGCCACAAATTCCCGGAGTAGGGAAATTTACCCCCCTTCGGCCGGAACGCGCATGTCCCGGTAATTATTATTATCAATAATGCATTGCGATTTATCATGAGCCCTGACAGCTGATTGGCCTGGGTCCAAGACCTCAGCGCTCATTTGAATAAGCCCTCATTGATCAGGGAGGGGCGAGGCATGCTGGGCCTTGTAGTCCGGCCCTCCACGCGACAAAGGCGTGTTCCCGGCCAATTAGCATCCGCGCGCAGATTGGCTGCGGTGCGGGCGAGATGGGGGGGCGGGGGCTACAAAAATGGAGGGGGGTCGTGGGGCGCGCCCTGCGGGGGCGCGGCGGGGACGGGGGTCCGCGGGCGCGCCGTCGATCCGCCCCAGCTGCGCGCTCGGCCCCACGCCGGAGCGCGGGGGCTTCGCTGCGGGGCTTTGGGTCGCTTTGGTTCTCAACTTCTGAGCCCACCCCGAGGCGGGACGTCTCCGTTCGGGATCGCGACGCGTCGCCCCTCGGTTCCGGGGACGGCGGAGAAGATCGGGCGCTCCCCCCCCCCCCCCGCACCCACCCCGAGTTCACCTCGGAGCGCGGCACCGCGCCCCCCACCCCCACCCCCGGAGCGGATCCGTCCTTACTATGCGCACGTCGACTTTCCCCGTCTCTACCCTTGGAAATAACTGGCGACTAAAGTAAACACGGAGAGGCAGATTCCAGGGGAAGGTAGTCAGAGATAATATCAAAACACCAGGCGCTTCCATTCCCCGCCCCCACTCGCCCCCGGGAGCCACGCCGGGCTAGTCTCTACTTTATTACTCCAACGCTGTACTGTCTTCTCCCACAGAGGGCCCAGCCACCCCGCCAAAGCTTAAACCACGGTGGCTCCGCGTTGCTGACGTGTGGAGTTTGTTTTGCAAGGTAGATTTTATGACAGAAAAGGTTTATACTTCAAAATAATCCTATGATCCTGACAGGACGAGGGTAGGAAATCCATGTGTGTGTGTGTGTGTGTGTTTCTATGATTTCCTGGTACGTTCATACTAAGTTTAATTCCGCAAACTACCTTGCACAAAGTAAATGCTCACTAAATCTTGACCATTTTCCCACTTTCTAAGTCCTTGCTTGGTGTTTCCAAGGGTCTGGGCTTTCGCCCCCCCCCCCGCCCCCTATTTCTCTTCATTGCAAAGGAGTGTGCAAATCTAATCTTTCCTCCACATTTTTTGCCTTGCCTTTTCTTGATTGCTCATTCGCTAAGTCCCTGGCTTGTCAGCATTACCTGAGAGCTCATCAGGAAGGGAAAGCAAAATTGGATGCTGGGCTCCTTAATGTGTTCACCTGGGGTGTTTGGACAGCCCGCAGGAGAAAAATAAACCAGCTTCATCATGTTTGGGATATTGATAGCTAACAAGAAGACCTTCTTGGAGAAAGATTGACTTCTGGGCTTTTGAACTACAGCTCACAAATCTTTCTTGGATGTTGTCAAAAGCAAGTAAGATACACCCAGGGCTCAACAGTGAAATGGAAAGGTAAGGATCTCACGATGCATAGAAGCTCCGAACCCTGCGACTGAATTAAAAAGCCAATTAACCCCTGCCCAGGCTCACTGATCTTGACATTCCCAGCCCTTTTTCTGTATAGGGGGTTTCTCCCATAAATCTCATTGCCTCCACACTGGGTTTACAGTGTAGAACATACTAATGTGCCTAAGGAAAACCTCACTGAATAGAATTGCTATATTTACTTACTTGGGTAGGTGGTAGTTAAAACCTTTCAGCCATTTTTGCCCTTAGAACAAGGTGTGACCACTGTATCACTTGAATCTCCAAGTGAGAACCATTTTTGGGAGGCCCAAGGAAGGTGGGGGAGGATCTCAAGTTGTGGCCAACCTGGGTGAGATATCAAAATGAAGAAATAAGTACTTGCATGAACCCCAGGTAAGCAGGCAACACGGAATGGACCAGGTCTTGTCTTTGTCCGCGGGAGATTGATCAATGGCTTTTTAGTTGTTCATTTGTTCCATCTTTAAAGTAAGGAAACTGAGTCAGTCCAAGGCACAGAGACTGCATTAGGAAGAAGCTGGGCTGAGGTGCAGTGCCTCTGCTCAGGCCAAGGTTTCCTTATATTTCAACACCTGCCATCCTGCTATAACTGAGTATAGACGTGATGGCCAGACAAGAAAAATGGGGGGAGGGTAAACCAATGTGCACTCAAAACTGTCAAAAGGGCCTGGTAGAATCACTCGGGCAGGCCTGGAGAACTTTTCCTCCCTTGTAAACCTCTTACGAATGTCATTTCAAAAACAAAAACAAAAAGGACTCTTAGCTGGGTGTGGCAGTACACACCTATAATCCTCAGCAATCCAGAGTCTGAAGCATGATTTTCCTAACAAGTCCCTAAAGAAAAGTTATTACTTCCTGATTTTTGATCTGGGTGGGGCCAAATTTAGAAGAAGAAAAAAATATGCTCAGAGTAAGGATGATTACATTATAAAGACATTGCCTTTTACACCTTTCAAAAGGGAGTATCCTTTTCTAGAGGACCAGGTTTGAAAAAAGTTTAATCCCTCCAGGCAAGATGGTGAGTGCCAGACTTCTCAGCTTTCTGGGAACAGAGCCGGGAATTTTGACTTTGAGGCCAGCCCACCCTACTCAGCTTTGAAAACAAAAAGCAAATGAACTATGTAATTTCCCCATAAGGACAGCAAGGAGGAAATGGGGGTGACTTGACCCCGAACTGCTGCATTCAAGCTCAGATCCTGATTTAAGGAATGGTAATCCCTTTGTGCAATGATTTATTAAGAATAATTGTTGCACTTTGTTAAGTTGTATTGTCTGTTAAGTATAGAGGGGTTACAGTTACATCTGTCAGGTAGTGGGTACATTACTTCTGGAACATTGTTACCTCTTCCCATGTTTTTCTCCTACTTTCTCTCCCCCACCCCCTCCCAATCATCTTGTTTATTTCTTTCCCTTCCCTATTTCAAGTAAACAGATTAACATATATACAATATACAAGGTACCAAAGAATAATCATTTGTTTTTTTTTTTCTTTGCCCGTCCTAGGGCTCGAACTCAGGGCCTGAACAGTGTCCTTGGACTTTCCTCAAGGCTAGTGCTCTGCCACTTGAGCCACAGCACCACTTCCAGCCTTTTCAATGTATGTGGTACCAAGGAATCGAACCTGGGTCTTTGTGCATGCTAGGCAAGCATTTTTCCCACTAAGCCAAACTCCTGGCCCTAGGTTTTTGTTTTTAAGTAAATAATTATCTTTAAGATACTGGGGAAAGGAAGAAATAGACAAAAAAAGCAAGCCAAACTGTTTTCTATGCTTGTTCTGAGCAGGGATTTTGTGAAAAACATAGCTAGCTCTTAGCCAAGCTTTTGGCTTCAATATTCATAAAGAAGTCCAGGGAACCCAGCGCCGGTACGCATGCCTGTAATCCCAGCATCTCAGGAGGCTGAGATCGGAGGATCATCGTGGTTGAAAGCCAGCTTGGCAGGAAAGTCTGTGAGACTCTTATGACCCAACAAAGTGGAACTGTGGCTCAAATGACAACAGCAGCCTTGAGTGAAAATGCTCAGGACAGTGCCAAGACTCTGCTTCTGTGCCAGGCCGTCCTTCCCCCTCTTGTGCCTGGCCCCACCTGGTCTCCCGTCCCATTCAAATGGCTCTCACCACTCTGGGGTGGCCATATATTCAGGGACAGCTTCTAGAAACTGCTTCTTTCTTTTCTCTCATAGGTGTAATCCACCACGCAGGATGTGTTTGGTGTGACACAGGCACTGTCCTTGGGCCTTCTCAAGGCTACTGGTCTCCTACTTGAGCCACAGCACCACTTCTGGCTTTTTCTATATATGTGGTACTGAGAAATGGAACTCGGTCTTTGTGCATGCCAGGCAAGCACTCTATCACTAGGCCAGACTCCCAGCCCTCCCACAAGATTTTCTACAAAGGGCCCTGTTGTAGGTGTAGGAGCATGTGTATCTGTTTACTGCCTGTCCTGTGCGTGTGTGCTGATACTAGGACTTGAATCTAGGGCCTGGGTGCTGCTGCTGTCCCTGAGCTTTTTTGCTCATGGCTGATGTTCTACCACTTGAGCCACAACCCTATTTATTGTTGTTGGGCTTTTTGGTGGTTAATGGGAGATAAGAGTCTTACAAAGGTTTCTACTCGGGCTGACTTTGAACCACAGTCCTCAGATCTCAGCCTCCTGAATAGCTGGGATTACAGGTATGGGCACCAGCACCCATCTACCGCTTGTGTGTCTTTAGCCTACACTTTGGGTTCCACCATGGGATATGGCTTCACCACTGGGACTCTGGCAACTAGCCACTGTCCTGAAACACAGGTGTCCATAGTGTATGATTTGAGGGCTCGGAATATAATATAAGGCAATGGGGCATGAGGGTATAAAATAATACTGAGAAAACCAGGCGTGGTGGCTCACACCTATAATCCTAGCTAGTTAGGAGGCTGAGATCTGAGGATTGAGGTTCAATGCCAGCCTGGGCACAAAAGGACCTGAGACTCTTATTTCCAGTTAATCTCTAGAAAATGGGAAATGACTCAAGGGTAGGGTGGTAGCCTTGGGCTGAAGAGCTCAGGGACAGCGCCCAGGCCCAGGGGTAGGGCGGTAGCCTTGATCTGTAGAGCTCAAGGACAGCATCCAGCCAGAGTTCAAGCCCCATGACTCAAATAATAATAATAATAATAATAATAATAATAATAATAATAATAATAAAAATATAGTGGCTCCAATTCTACAAGGTTAAAAATGGAATACCAGGTCATCTAACAAATCCAAGTACATGCAGGAATTTCTGTATATCTTTATCCATACTGAGTAATTCACAATGCTTCAGAGGCATCAGCAACCCAGTGTCCTTCAGGTGACTGGATCAGAACATGCGTGGAATAGTATGCAACCCTCAAAAGGGAAGGGATCAAGACTGCTGCTACAGTAAGAATGACTCCACATCACACTAAGTGGAATAAGTCACACAAGTCAGGTCTAGGAGAACCTAGAACAGTGGCATTTACAGACAGAAGGTGGGAGGTAATTGGGACTCAAGGGAAGACGAGGGTGGGGGTGCTGCTTACTGTGTAGCTATAAAATCTGGACAAATGAAGAGCTCTACCTGCCACACAGTTGCTTTCCCACACAACCTTCCGTTGTCTGAAAGCCTCATTGCATTGTGGGACAGACCTGAAGCTTGCACACGTCGTTTTAACGAAAGAATCCGAATGGGTGTTGTGCTGCACACCTCTAATCCCAGGACCGGGAGGCAGAGGCAGGAGGATCTTGAGTTTGAGGAAGCCAACTTGGGCAATGTAGCAAGGCCTTGTGTCAAAATAAATCAAGAAAAGAAAAGAAAAAAGAGGGGCCGGGAGTTTGGCCTAGTGGTTAAAGTGCTTGTCTAGCATGCACGAAGACCTGAGTTCGATTCCTCCGTACCACATACATAGAAAAAAGCCGAAGTGGTGCTGAGGCTCAAGTGGTAGAGCTCTAGCCTTGAGAAAGTCCAAGGACAGTGCTCAGGCCCTGAGCTCAAGCCCAGGACTGGCAAAAAAAAAAAAAAAGAAAAGGAAAAGAAAAAAGAATCTGGGGGCTGGAGGCTGAACGAGGACAGGAATGCGCCTAACCCACTGAAACCGCGCACTTAACCATACCTAAGAACCAAGCACAGGTGCCTCACGCCCGTCATCCCAGCTACTCAGGAAACTGAGATCCAGGGGATCGTGGGTCAGAGCCAGCCTAGGCAGAAGAGTTGTTTGTTTGTTTTTTTCCCCATCTCAGGAAAAAAAAAAAAAAGCAGCAAAAATCCAGGCTGGAGGCATGGCCCCGGTGGTAGAACATCAGCTGAGAAAGCTGAGCCAGTGGAAGGTCCTGAGTTCAAAACAGTCCAACTAAATTAAAAGCAACTAAATGTTTTTCATTGCAATCAGGAACAAAAAGATGATTATAAATGGACTGGTGTTCATTATTGATGATCATGCCCCCCCCCCCCGATGAAACTCTATCAGAAACAGAAGCTATAGAAAGGACTCTGATTTGGGGGTGAAATGGGGAACGAGTGGGTTGTGGGGTCTTCTGGAGACTGAGTAGCCTCTGCCAGACCAAAGTTTTCTAGCGATCCTGTCTCTGCCGGCCCGGGAGGCTGTGCCCAGCTTTAGCCATGTTGTGTGCAAGGGGGTCCAGCGCCCACTTTTCTGGCTCCCTTCTGAGAGTGATCGATGCTAGCAAATTGGCTAATTGAAGTGATCGCCACTTAACTCCTGACCCATCCTGGGTCCCCTTCCGCTGCGTGTCATTTCACCAGCTCCAAATTGCTATCGAACGACTTCCATCTCCAATTAATCAGCTGTGCTCTGTGAAAGAGAAAAGACTCCGAGAAGTTGTTACAGCAGAAGTGCAGGTGTGTGTGTGTGTGTGTGTGTGTGTGTGTGCTGGGACCGGGGCTTGAACTCAGGACATTTCACTCAGAGCTGGAGCTCTCATTTGACTTTATCCCCCGCCCCCCACGTTCACTTGCTTTTTCTCTCAGAACTGGAACTCCGCCCCTAGAGAGCCACATTTTCCACTTCTTCACTAGTTCACTGGAGATCAGAGTCGCATGGCTTTACCTGCTGGAGATGGCTTTGAACCTCGATCCTCCACATCTCAGGCCCTGCACACCCACTCCAGTAACTACAATTCCGGGCCCGAGACCCAGCACTCAGTTGCATGTGGTCTTTAGGTCAATCTCACACTTGTTGAAGACCCTGAGCTTCCTGGCCTCTTTCCGGTGTCCTCGTGGGCAGTTTGGCTCTCTCCAGTTCTGGGGGACACTCGGTGATGGCTTGGAACACGTTTAGTTCCCTCGCTTACCTGGGGGGGGGGGGTCCTACCACACTAGATTACCTGGTCTGGTCCCCACCTGTCTGCACAGTGGCCGTCAAGTCTCTGGGTTGTTTCCTGGGCTAGCATCTACTTTATTTAATGCAGTAGAGGCATCTGTTTACTTTTTTCAGAAGCATAATATTCCAAGCACAGCATTAAGCTGTAAATTACAGCCAGATTCTCTCCTCCTCTCCAGGAGAGCCTTGTCAACTTCTGGCACCCCTCAAAACCCATCAGGCCCAGCTTTGGGCCCCTTCTCTTCCAAGTCTGCTGGGGGCAGGGGAGACTCACCTCCTGTTTACTCCTGTAGAGGTGAGCATTCACTCTCTTCTGAAGATTCCAGAAAACAACCTTTGGGATTTTGGTTATTCTTCTGAATAGCTAGCATTGCATTCACAAAAATCTTGACAGCGATGTGTGTGTATGTGTGTGTATGTATGTGTGTGTGTGTATGTGTGTGTGTATATGTGTGTAGGTGTGTGTACGTGTGTGTACATGTGTGTGTATGTGTGTGTGCGTGTAGGTGTGTGTACGTGTGTGTACATGTGTGTGTGTGTGTGGAACTGATTTTAGCATGGCAGGGCTAAAGTGGGGTGAAATCAAGAGAAGCATTCCTTTTCTTTCTCTGCAGAAGGGCGATAAAAGATTCTGGTAAACGTGTTCTGTGCAGAGTTTCCCCTCTTGGGGGGAATGTCTGTCACTTACGTAATCTGGGAGTTGGGAGGTGAGCTGTCAGCCTGCACCTCCTTCCTTGAACAGCTTCGCCCCACGAGCAGACAGCTCGGCTCCTCCAAGCCTGGAGTGGAGTGGCTCTGAAATCAATGCTGGCCTTTGACAAGGTTGAGACCCTTCGAGGGGTTTGGGGTTTGGGGTTTTCATTTTGTTTTGTGATTTTTTTTTCCCGCCTAAATCCTCCCTCCCTCCCTGTGTGTAGGGGCTTGTGCAAGAGCGAAGCCCAGCACGAGTGAGCAGCGGAGAGATGGTCCCGCAGGCGCAAGGATTGCACAACCCGCCCCTAGAGATGTATAGACGTTCAAAACAAGTCGAAGGGTCAATTGATTGAACAACGCTCCTGTTGAAATGCCTGAAACTTAAATGGCTCTCTTCCCCCTTCCCTTCCGTTCTTCCTTTTTTTTTCTTCCTTCTTCCCCCTTCCCTCCCTCCTTTCTTCCCTTCCTTCCTTCCATCCTTCCTCCCTCTTTCTCCTCTTCCCTCCATCTCTTCCTCTTTCCCTCTCTCCTTCCTTCCTCCCTCTCTCCCTTCCTTCCTTCTCTTCTTCCTTCCTTCCCCCTCCCTCCCTCTCTCCTTCCTTCTTCCCTTCCTTCCTTCCTTCCTTCCTTCCTTCCTTCCTTCCTTCCTTCCTTCCTTCCTTCCTTCCTTCCTTCCTTCCTTCCTCTTATTCCCCAGGCCATAAATCCTGTCTCCCCCCGCCCCCGCCCCCTGGCAGAAAGACCCAGTGTGAACTTTGTCTCTAAACCTCTCCCCAGCATGGGCCCTTCTGTAAATGCCCTACCAAAGCCTGAAGAGCTGAAAGCCTGCCTTGCTGGCGAGTTTACTGTCATAAATATCTATCTGTCTTTTGCAAGATAAATTATAACTGGAAATAAACTTGCCAGAGGACTGTGGCCATGACAGGAGAGTGAGCCAGTGAGGGTAGGCAGTTAAGAATGTGCCTGGGCACCGAGAGAAGAGGCTGGAAGGAAGGGGGACTATTGTTCATATAACTGGTCCATGAAGACAGCATGGATGTTGGTCAGGGGAGGGGAGACATCTTTTGCCATGAGAGGGAGTGAATGTAAAATGCCCTTTTCTTTGCTGTAATGAGTGCAAAGATTTTTTTCTTTTCACTTTTACCCTCCCATTCCGAGAGTCTTGAGTAAACAAATGACTCTCTTCTGGGGAGGGGAGCAAGGAGGGGAGGAGGGGGAGAAGGAACACACCTCACAGGCAGCAAGGGGACCCCAAAGAAGTGGGCCAAAGAAGAGCTGGGTGCTGGTGGCTCAGGCCTGTAAGTCTAGTTACTCAGGGGGCTGAGATGTGAGGATCATGGTTCAAAGCCAGCCAGAGGAGAAATTTCTGTGAAACTCTTATCCCCAATAAACTACCTGAAAACCAAAAATGGAGCTGTGGTTCAAGTGTTAGAGCACCAACTTTGATTGGAAAAATTCAAGGACAACATCCAGGCCCTGAGTTCAAGTCCCAGCAACCACAGATACAAGCAACACACACACACACACATACACACACACACACACACACACACAGACACCCATGTCCCTAGTTCCAGGACTGGCAGATACAGTGTATTTCTGTCCTGTCATGCCAGAAGCCCAAGACCTAAGAGACACCCCTGGCATCCATATCCCCATGCCAGCACCCCAACTACTCCCATGACTCCTCCACTGACAGCTGCCAGGCCAGGGTTCCTTCCGGAGTCAGGGGGCCTTAGAGCCCCTTGGCCTCACCTGGGCCCCTGTAAAATGGGACTAGCTCAGTGGGAGTCGGCTGATCAGGCCTGCAATCCCGGCTACTCCCAAGGTGAACTTCTGGAGGATTCCAGTCCAGAGGTAACCTGGGGAAGAAAAGTCCTCTGTGAGCAGGCAGCCCAGGAAGAGCATGGGACCCTGAGTTCGAGTCTGGGTAGCAATGCATGTGCCTGCACACACACAGACATGAACAGGATGGCTACAGGCGGGAGGCCTGCATGGTGCTGCATGGAATGAGTGGAGCATGAACCCTCCCAGAACAAAGCAGAGAAGCTCTCCCACCATGCCTTTCCCATGGGCCAAAATTGCTTTTAAAAGAGCAGTAAATATTTGTCTGAGATGAAGCCAGGAAGGCAGGAAGAGGCCTCTACATTTCCCAGAGCCCCCAGGGGCCAGGGCAACTCAGAGCCCAGTGGTCAGGGGTAGGTTGTGTGTCATGGCAGCCATTGGGCACTTACAGGTGTGTGTGGTGTGTGTGTGGGGGGGGAAGCATTCAATCACTGCCCACTACTGCAGAAGCAGCTTGGCTCCATTACGTTTATGAGTTTTAAAAAAGCATGTAAGAGGGCCGGGAGTTTGGTCCAGTGGTAGTGTGCTTGCCTAGCATGCACGAAGACCCGGGTTCGATTCCTCGGTACCACATACTTAGAAAAAAAAAATCCAGAAGTGGTGCTGAGGCTCAAGTGATAGAGCTCTAACCTTGAGAAAGTCCAAGGACAGTGCTCAGGCCCTGAGCTCAAGCCCAGGACTGGCAAAAAAAAAAAAAAAAAAAAGCATGATATTTTATGTGGTTCTTTTTTTATTATCATCATTATTATTATTATTATACTTTTTTATTGTTTTTGTTTTTGTTTTTTATTTTCCACTCCTGGGCTTGGGCTCAGGGCCTGAGCACTGTCCTTGGACTTTCTCAAGGCTGTCTCACAGGTGAGGACTTAGCTGGGCAGCCCCACACCTGACCACCGACCCCAAGGCCACCAAACACATACAAACCTGGTGGCTCAGGCAGCTGGCATTTGCTGTCTTGAAGTTCTGGAGGTCAGGAGATTGGAGCCAGGTCCAGCATTGTGCCCACATATTCCAGCCATGGAGGTGTCACCTCCCTCACCTGTCCGTGTGTCTGTCCCTGTGCCAGACTTCCCCTGAATGGCATCACCCAGAGGAAACGAAGGGGACTGGGTGATTTCAGTAAAGACTCGATCTTCAGGCTGGCTCGGTGGCACACGTCTGTTAGCCCAGTTTTCAGGAGGTGGTGGCAGCGGCTCATGAGCTCAAGGCCAGCCTAGACTAAAAAGAAAGACTTCTGTCTCAAAAGCAAACTAAGCAAAGCAAATAGACAAATGGACCCCCTTTCTAAATGAGGTCTCTTTCCAAGGCTGGGGGCTACAGGCCCTGTGAGGACCCTTTTTCACCGTCACAGAGGCTGAGGGCCAAGCCAGGCCTTCCAGGGCGGTAGACACACGCTGCTCAATGTCTCCATCGCTGTCCAGAACATGGAGACGAGCAGATGCTGGCAGCTCAAGCCCCTAGCTACTAGCACTGAAATCTGAGTTCAAAGCCAGCCCAGGTAGGAAAGTTTGTGAGACTTTTTTTTTTTTGGCCAGTCCTGGGCTTGAACTCAGGGCCTGAGCACTGTCCTTGGGCTTCCTCAAGGCTGGAGCTCTACCACTTGAACCATAGCATCACTTCCGACTTTTTCTAAATATGAAGTACTAAGGAATCAAATATGGGTCTTTGTGCATGCTAGGCAAGCAGTCTACCGCTAGGCCAAACTCCCAGCCCCCGGCTGTGGGACTTCTATCTGCAATGAACCACCCAAAATCCAAAAGTGGACCTGTGGGTCAAAAGTGGTTGATGATGGGCCAGGCGTTTGGCCTAGTGGTACAGTGCTTGCCTAGCATGCACAAAGACCCAGGTTCGATTCCTTGGTACCACATACATAGAAAAAAACTGGAAGTGGTGCTGTGGCTCACGTGGTAGGGTTCTTGAGAAATCCCAAGGACAGTGCTCAGGCCCTGAGTCGAAGCCCCAGCACTGGGGGGGGGGGTGTGAATGGTTGAGGAGCAGTAGCCTTAAGGCAAAGAGTCCATGGACAGTGACCAGGCCCTGAGTTCAAGCCCCACACCCACCACCACCAACAACAAAAAAGTGAGTAGAAAGGCTGTGCTCTGGTCATACACATCTAATGACCTGCTTTCAGCCAAAGCTCTTTTCTTTTTCATGCCAGTACTAAGGCTTGAACTCAGGACCCTCAGTTCCTCTACTACTTGCACCACAGCTCCACTTCTGGTTTTCTGGTAGTTAATTGGAAGTAAGATTCTTACAGCCTTTCCTGCCCAGGCTGGCTTCAAACTGTGATCCCCAGATCTCAATCTCCAGAGTAGTTAGGATGACAGGCATGAGCCACCAGCACCCAGCTTCCTAGGTGATCATTGCATGGCGGTTGTATCACCATCTTTCTTTCCTGCCCAGATAAGGAAACCCAACCCCAGGGCCTTTGCATATGCCATGCTCTCTCTGCCTGGAATGCCCTTTCCAGAACTGCAGGCTCTGCTCTCATGGTTCCTCTTCTTTGAAGTTCCCTTGTGGGGGCTCCCATAATGGTGTGTCTCACACTGCTGAGGACTTCGTACTCCCTGTCCAATCTCCAGGGCTAGTGGGGTGCAAAGGCTGGTGGGGAGCCCCAGACACATCCGGGGAAGGACACAGAATGTGCAGGTTCCCCAGGGAGAGTGTGGGTGGGCTGGGGGGACGGGGCAGGGGGCAGCGAGGTGTTTAATCTGTCAATAAAAGGCGGGGAGGGCCCGTGCTCCCTCTCTGCAGCTCTTCCAGGGAAATACAGCCATTTGCTTTATGAAGAATTTCCATAAACATTTCTGAGGATGTGCGAGGGGCAATGGCTGGGCCTGCATTAAACTAAACAGGCTAGCGTAAACACAGGAACTGCAGAGCCCCAGAGGAGCCGAGCCAGCCTGGGGGAGGCCCTGGCCGAGGCCCCAGGCAGCTGTGGAGTCTGCAGCTCAGCAGCCCCAGTCTGTCTGTCTGTCTGTCTGTCTGTCTGTCTGTCCTTCTTCCCTTCCTCCCTTCCTCCCTCCCTCCCTCCCTCCCTCCCTCCCTTCCTTCCCTCTTTCCTTCCTTCCCTCCTTTCCCTCCCTCCCTCCCTCCCTTCCCTCCCTCCCTCCCTCCCTCCCTTCCTTCTTTGGATATGGAGAGAAAGAGGGCGGGCCTCAGGCAGCAGCTCCTCACCACGTACCTCCTGTGTTGCAATCCTGCACAAGGAGCAGGGATTACAGGCATGCGCCCTAGCTCTCCGCCCGGTGGCATGGGGGCAGGGAATTCTTTCAGGGCTGGAGATGGGGCTCAGGTGGTAGAGCCCAAGCCAACCAACACCAGGCTGCCAATCTAAACCCCAGCACTACACCTAACAACAATGCCCACGATGAATAATTCCATCTTCTCTCTATCCCACACCTCGATCCCATCTGCCCTCATGCAGTCCACTCGCAATATAGTTATTCTGTCTTCAGTGTCCTTAAACACACCTTCTTTTTTTTTATTGTAATTAGTAAAAGGGTTACATGATATTTGCCAGATAGAAGGTGCATTAATTCACGTACATTGATACCCTTTCACATGTCTTGGTACCCATTTCCCTCCCCCCCCACACCCCCTTAAACACACATTCTTCAACTCGGCCTGGGCGCTGCCCCCGAGCTCTTCAGCCCAAGGCTTCCACCCTACCCTTGAGCCAAGCCCCACTTCCCATTTTCTAGAGGTTAATTGGAGATAAGAGTCTCAGGTCCTTTTGTGCCCGGGCTGGCTTTGAACCTTGGTCCCCAGATCTCAGCCTCCAGAGCAGCTGGGACGACAGGGGGGCACTGTGGGCACAGCACAGCAGTGTGCTGTAACATTTGCAGGTCTTCCATCTTGACCATGGCTAGGAAGCTCCTCACTCCATGAACTGCTCAGTGTGGTGACATGTGGTCAAGGCCACACGGGGAATCTTTAGTGACAGCCACCTGAAGACAATCTATATAAGCCAGGCCAAGGGGCTCATCACACCTGTAATCCTAGCTACTCACGAGGCTGAGATTTGAGGATGGTGGTTCAGAGCCAGCCTGGGCACTAAAGACTGTGAGACTCTTTTTTTTTCTTTTTTCTTTTCTTTTTTTTTGGCCAGTCCTGGGCTTGAGCTCAGGGCCTGAGCACTGTCTTTGGACTTTCTCAAGGCTAGAGCTCTACCACTTGAGCCTCAACACCACTTCCGACTTTTTTGTATGTATGTGGTACCAAAGAATCGAACCCAGCTCTTCGCGCATGCTAGGCAAGCACTTTAACCACTAGGCCAAACTCCCGGCCCAAGACTGTGAGACTCTTATCTCTAAGTAATCACTAAAAAAGTGGGAAGTGGGGCTGAGCGTCCAGGGGTAAGGGGGTAGCTTTGAGGAGAAGGGCTCAGGGACAGCGCCCAGGCTCAGAGTTCAAGCCCCACGACCAATAAGGAAAGAAAAGAAAGAAAGAAAGGAAACAGAATGTATAATCCTCTTTAATTTTATATGTTCAAGGTAGTTATAATTCACATGATGGAGAGAAGCAGGTGGAGTGCATGGTGGAAGCTAAGAGAGGCCAGATCATTTGGTATACTCATGATTGCTTGAGCCACTCGGATATATTACCTATTCAAAACCTCACGAAAAGAACCAACAAATAGGGCTCGGAGTGTGGCCTGTGGAAGAGTGCTTGCCTAGCATGCATGAAGACCCAGGTTCGATTCCTTGGTACCACGTACATAGAAAAAAGCTGGAAGTGGTGCTGAGGCTCAAGTGGTAGAGCTCTAGCCTTGAGAAAGTCCAAGGACAGTGCTCAGGCCCTGAGCTCAAGCCCAGGACTGAGAAAAAAGAAAAAGAGAGAAAAAGGGTAGGGAAGGAGGTAGGGAGAAACAAAAGCAATACTTGCTCGGTTAAATGTAATCTTCCAGAGGAAAGTCCCTGCCAGCAGAATTCCAGGTTCCAGTGTTGGAATCTAGCAAACAGTGGAAGTGGCATTAATAACAGAGGCTTGCAAAGGCTCAGAAGTTATCTGAGGAGCACTGAGTAGAGAGGGTGGGAAGGGGACAGATGGAGGGAGGGAGGGAGGGACAGAGGAACAGACAGACCCACCGAGAAGGAAACAACCCCAGCCTTGCAGCCACCTCTCCAGTTAGCCATCGTGAAACTCCCACCAGAGTTTCTTAGCCAGGAAGGCCAGGCCCATTTTAGGAAACGGAGTTTGCCATTTTCCTGCACTTGGAGCTTGGCCTCTGATTTTGTTGTGTAAATGCATGTGAATCCATGTGCACCCCATGTCCTGGGCTTCGCCCACTGCTGCACGTCACGTATCTGTCTGTACTGGACTTGTACATTACCTCACAGTCAAATCCAATGGGCACAGGTGCCCGTGGCTCACCCCTGTAATCCTAGCTACTCAGGAGGCTGAGATCTGAGGACTGGGGTTCAAAGCCGGCCCAGGCATGAAAGTCCCTGTGAGACTCTTATGTCCAATTAACCAACAGAAAACTGGAAGTGGCACTGGGGCTCAAAGTGGTAGAGTGGTAGTCTTGAGCTGAAGAGCTCAGGCACAGGGCCCAGGCCCAGATTTCAAGTACCATAACTGACCAAAAAAAAAGGGGGGGTGGGGGTGGGGGCGGGAGGTGTCATCTGCTTTCCTGCCTGGCCTGGCCTTGAATTATGATCCTCAGATCTCAGCCTCCTGAGTAGCTAGGATTATGGGCTGGTGGCAGCAGGGCCCACTGATGTTCTTACAGAGAAGCATTCCCAAATCCAGTCCTTCAGCCATCTTTAAAAACATCTCAGGTTCAAGCCCAGACCAAACAACACAAAATAACCCCCCCAAAAGAAAAAAGTCCCCAAGGCATTTGAAGTCAGCTCTTGCTGGCAGGGTTTGGTCCCTACCTGCTCCTCATCCTCCTCTGACTCCCCTGATGCTGGGTTTCATTTTGTGCAGGGCAGGGGTGGGCGGGGCCGGCCGGCAGGTGGTCATCAGTCCATCAGTCTTCCAGTATTTCTTAATCTCCCACTGAGCACTGTACCTGGAGTGTGAACAAATGCTGAGTGCGAGGAGGAGGAAGAGGAGGAGGAGGAGGAGGAGGAGGAGGAGGAGGAGGAGGACGGGAGGGGCCTGCAGGGAAGGAGGAAACAGGAAATTCTTTTTTTTTTTTTTTTTTGCCAGTCCTGGGTTTGAACTCAGGGCCTGGGCACTGTCCTTGGGCTTTTTTTCTCAAGGCCAGCACTCTGCCACTTGAGCCACAGCACCACTTACTGCCTTTTCTATGTATGTGGTACTGAGGAATTGAACTAGGTCAAACTCCCGGAACCAAGGGACAAGAAATTCTGTCACCTACCTGGAGATCACAGAGGCCTCTGCAGGCCGGGCTGGCTGGAAACCCAGAGACACAATGGAGAAGCCCCTCTAGGAAAGGGTGGGCGGGGTGTCCCCACTTCCCTCCTTCCACTCCAGACCCGACCCACCCTGTGCAGGAATTTCCAGGGCAATGACCCCACTCCTAACTCGACTGGAGAGAGCGGAGATAGGTGCCATGTTTTTTTTTTCTTTTTTTCTTTTGGTCAGTCATGGGGCTTGAACTCAGAACCCAGGTGTTGTTCCTGAGCTTTTTCAGCTCAAGGCTAGGGCTCTACCACGTTGAGTCACAGCGCCATTTCTACGTTTCCCAGTAGTTAATTGGAGATAAAGAGCCTCACAGACTTTCCTGCCTGGGCTAGGTTTGAACCTCCATCCTCAAATCTCAGCCTCCTGAGTAGCTAGGAGTACAGGTGTGTGCCACTAACACCAGGCTTAAAAAAAAAGGGCACTGGCGGCTCTCATGGATGTCAACCACACATACACTAAATAATCCTGAAATTCCATATCTAGGTGTATACTGATGAGGATTTAAAACATGCATTCAAGGTGGCTGGGAATGCGGCTTCATGGTAGGTACTTGCTTACTGTGCATCGGGCCCTGGATTCAATTCCTCAGCATTACATAGACAAAAATAATGATAAAAGCCAAAGGAAATGGGGCTGGGAGTTTGGCCTAGTGGTAGAGTGCTTGCCTAGCATGCATGAAGACCCGGGTTCGATTCCTTGGTACCACATACATAGAAAAAAGCCGGAAGTGGTGCTGAGGCTCAAGTGGTAGAGCTCTAGCCTTGAGAAAATCCAAGGACAGTGCTCAGGCCCTGAGCTCAAGCCCAGGACTGGCAAAAAAAAAAAAAAAGAGGAATTTTAAAAAATACATTCATAGTAGCACCGTTCACAACAGCAAAAAGCTTCCAGCAGCCCAGCTATTCCTCAGCTCCCGAATGGGTGGACTAAGTTATCACACAGGAAAAGGAACAGTGACGTGCGCTACGGTTCCCATGAGCTTCAAAGCACTGCGAAGGAAGCTGGCACCAGGCCTCGCCTTGTGTGATCCTGGTTCTTAGGACATCTCCAGCAGACAGAAGTGCAGACACACGCATGCACGGGAGTGAGGCTTCCTGTGGAGGCGGTGGGCGGGCATGGTACTGGACAGGGGTACTGTGCTAAGTCCTCCCGAATGGGCAGCTCCAAAATGGTACATTGTGTGCTGCAGGCCTTTTATAGCAGTGTTGCAATTCAGCCCTTGAGCTGAAGGATCGAGAGGCTTGCTGTCCTGTTCTGGAGTTTTCTGGAGATGGCGAGGAGCTGGGAAGGGGTGGCTGGGGTGTGTGATGGAGTAAGTTCCCCTGTGTTTGGTGGGGAGGGAGCCTGCAGAGGTGCCGAATCTGCCTGGGGGGGTTGAACCCAGCCCCCCATCTGGCCATGGTGAGGAGATGGCCCGGTGCCCTGGGAGCCATCTGGATGTCACTGTGAGCTGGGGCATGGGGGGAGGAAGATGGCACACCAAAGAGGTGCTTGCTCACCTGGTACCCTGGAGGCCAGAGTAGAGGAGGATCGTGAGCTCGAGGCCAGGCTAAGCCTATTCAACACACACACACACACACACACACACACACACCACAAAGGGTCCTGGCTCTGTCCCTTTCCTGCCTAAAGTGGTCACAGGTAAAGAGAAGCCATCTGGGGCTAGGAGTGTGGCCTGGTAGTACAGTGCTCTCCCAGCATGCATGAAGCCCTGGGTTCGATTTCTCAGTACCACATCCACAGAAAACGCCAGTAGTGGTGCTATGCTCAAGTGGTAGAGTGCCAGCCTTGAACAAAAATGCCCAGGCTTTGAGTTCAAGCCCCAGAAGTGGCAAAAAAAAAAAAAAATCCATCAAACTAAGCCTTCGCCACCAAACCACACTCAGTGCCACCAACTGTCCACCCCCCCTTCACCTCTTGAGTGACAGACAGGCTATGACCCATGGACAACCACAGGCCACTTCTGGCCCAGCTCAGGCTGCTCTAGGCTCCAGCCTGGGCTGTGACTCCATGTCCCAGGACAGTCTGAAGAAATGGTGACAGAGAGCTCATCTTAACAGCCAGAGAGCTGGAACCATCACAGACTGGTGTAAAAAGGAGCAAAATTATTTCGGATAAAGCCTGAAGGAATTTTATTACCCAGTGAAGTGGTAAATCGGAGTCCCACTAAGTGCAATAAAACAATTGTTTAGTCTACAGTGATTTGTGATTCATGCCCTCAGACCTGAGGATTCTGGGGTTTGATCTTATTGCCATAATAAACTGTCTAGACAGTAATTAACAAACTGCTTTCTCCTCAGATGTTTGCAAGGCCCTACAGCAGCGACCAGCACTTAGAAATACTCCGCTTCTTCCTGGCTCCTATTAATTATGGGCTGGAGTGAGGGGGGAAAGCCTCAGCTCATCTGCCAGGGTCCAGCCCCCACCCCCTTAAACTTGGTAGGAAATTTACATATTCAGATTTTTCTTCCAGCCTGCCTCATTAAAGTCTTCTCAGAGGGAAGTGATTCACATTATCTGGGTTTGTTTTTTGTTTTTTGTTTTTTTCTGCAGGGTTGGGGGTAGAATCCAAGATACCTCCCTCACAGAAGGAAGGAAGGAAGGAAGGAAGGAAGGAAGGAAGGAAGGAAGGAAGGAAGGAAGGAAGGAAAAGTTGTAAGAGAAAATTACTAAAATTGCTTACATATGATAAAGGCATGTTTTTTTGCTATTTTTGTCTGTCATCCCTCTATTCATATAGAAATCTCTCTCTCTCTCTCTCCCTCTCTCTCCCTCCCTCTACCCCCCCCCCATTTCTCTCTCTCTGGGGCTTGAACTCAAGGCCTGGGCTCTGTCCCTGAGCTTCTTTGGCTCCAGGCTAGTACCTTACTACTTGAGCCACAGGGCCACTTCTGGCTTTTTCTGTTTATGTGGTACTGGGGAATCAAACCAGGCTTCATGCACACTAGGCAAGCACTCTACCACTAAGCCAAATTCCCAGCCCTAGTGACTGTTCCTCCTCCTCCTCCTCAGTCATGGGGCTTGAATTCAGGGCCTGAGCACTGTCCTTGGCTTTCTTAAGACTAGTGTTTTACCACTTGAGCCACAGCACCACTTCCAGTTTTTTCTATGTATGTGGTCCCAGAGAATCAAACTCAGGACTTCATGCTTGCTTGGCAAGCACTCCACCCCTAGGCCATGCTCCCAGCCCTGGTTCCTTCTTCTTAGAATACTTATCCATGTATGCATGCAGTTACCATCTGAACATCCATTCATCCATCCACCCATCCACCATCCATTCACCATCAATCCATTCAGTATCCAGCCAGCCAGCTGTCATTTAACCAACTAACATCCACCATCCACCAAACCACCATTCATCCATGGACCATCCATCCCTCCATCCATCCATTTATCCATCCATTGTTCATTTATCCATTTATCCATCCACCACTCATTTATGCCACCTCCATCCATCACCCCTGCACTTCCCGTCCTGTAACCAAGCATCCTTTTCCTGGCATTCTACGGCCCATTATTGAAATCCCAATAACAAGGAATCAAAACCCTTGAATACAAAAGGGATCCCAGTTTAAGTGGAAAGACAATTAGTTCTCTGACTACAGAAAGCCTTTACCATGAAGGGAAGAAGCCGAGAAGCCTCAGAAGGAAGAGGCCATTGCCTGTCTTTCTGCTTGGGAGAAAGATGCTTGGCCCCACATTTTGAAAATAAATATTGTATTTTATTGTCACGGTGATATATAGAGGGGTTACAGTTACATTCACCAAGTAGTGGATACATTATTTCTTGAACATTGATTCCCCCCTTTTTGTTTGTCAGTTGTACTTGAACTTGGGGCCTGGGCACTGTCCCTGAGCTCTTTTGAGCAAGGCCAGTGCTCTACCGTGTGGAGTCATAGCGCACTTCTCATTTGTTTTCTGGTGGTTAACTGGAGATAAGAGTCTCGAGGACTTTCCTCCCCTGTCTGGATTCAGACCATGATCCTCAGATCTCACCTCCCGAGTAGCTAGGATTACCAGTGTGAGCCACAGCACCAGGCTTATATGATTTTTTTGCTCAAGAAGTGTACTCTAAGCTGGGCGGCACCGTGGCTCACTAGCTACTCAGGAGGCTGAGATCTGAGGATTCAGGTTCAAAGCCAGCCCAGGCACTAAAGTCCATGAAACTCTTGTCTCCAATTAACCACCAGAAAACTAAAAGTGGTGCTGTGGCTCAAGGGGTAGGGTAGTAGCCTTGAGCTAAAGAGCTCAGGTGCAGCACCCAGGCCCAGAGTTCAAGTCCCATGACCAAAAAAAAATAAAATAAAATACTATCCTTCGATTTTAGTTTCCTGAGAATCCAGGAAAACAGGCACATGCCCCAACACCTTGCATTTTACATTTTTTTTTTTAAAGAAAAATTTACTACAGCTATTACCTATTACCCACATCCCATGGATTCATGTCCTTCTCTCTCTCCCCTGAAGAAACCTCAAACCTGAAATTAGTTTTTCTTTCTCCTAGAGGTACCAATCATGAATCTTCATGAAGGAAATTGTGCCATTCTATGTCCACAATCACAAGAATAAAACAAGCATTATCATTTCATTATGAGTCTCCTAATCACAAAAAAAAAAAATTGATGATGGGCTGGGAGTTTGGCCTAGTGGTAGAGTGCTTGCCTAGCATCCATGAAGACCCGGGTTCAATTCCTTGGTACCACATACTTGGAAAAAGCCAGAAGTGGTGCTGAGGCTCAAGTGGTAGAGCTCTAACCTTGAGAAAAATCCAAGGACAGTGCTCAGGCCCTGAGCTCAAGCCCAGGACTGGAAAAAAAAAAAAGAAAAAGAAAGTGTAATACCATGATTTCAAACCCCCGATACAACCAGAAAGAAAGACGGAAATGAAGGAGGGCAAGAAGGAAGGAGGAAGGAAAGAGAAAGGGAGGGGGAAGGGAGGGAAGGAAGGAGGGAGGGCAAGAGGGAGGAAGGGAGAGAGAAAAAAAGAGAGAAAGATGATTCTTGGAACTCCACGTATTTGGAAAATTGAATATACATTTCTAGTCAGGCACAAGTGGCCTCGTGCCTGTAATTCCAGTTACTCAGGGGTCTGATACTCTGAGGATCATGGTTCAGAGCCAATCCATCTCCAATTCAACAGCAAAAAGCTGAGCTATAGGCATGGTTCAAGTAGCATAGCACACACCACGAGCTAGGCAAGAATGTGATATCCTGAGTTTCAAACCTCGGTACCAGCACACACACACACAATCCTAAACCCTGACTTCCACTGTGGGTTAATGAGAGGGGGCGAGGGAGGGCGAGTCCTGTGGCTCAGGTCTGTAATCTTAGGGGAGGCTCATCTCCAGGCAACTGCCACAAACGCAGAAGTACAGCTGTGGCTCAAGGGGTAGAGGACTACTGTCAGCAAAAGAACCTGAGGGACAGCAGCGCCCAGGCCCTGAGCTCCAGCCTGTGACCAGCACAAAGAAAAAGGCAAGTAAGGGCACATAGCCCCAAGGTGAAACCCCAGTACTGGTACATGTACACACACACACACACACACACACACACACACACACACACACACACACACTCTCCCAGCACAGGGGACAGAAAACAAAGCATGAACGGAGCCCCTGGTGATGATCTTGCTATCTGTCTCTGTTGACTACTTTCAGCTGGTCCATCCAGTATAGCTGCCATTACTTACTTCCATTTAAATGAGGGACTATTAACCATCCCGTTTCTGGATGGGCTCTCCCGCGTCAGGCGTCCCATGCCTATCAGTGTGTTGGGGCCCCAAGGTGCACACTTGTGTGACTCAATAGGAGATTTAGTGTTTCCACCCCGGCCCCTCCTCGAGCGCGTTTCTCCTCTGGACAGCTTCCCTCGTGGCCTGTAACTTCTCGTGGTTTACCTGCCTCTAGAAAATGTTGGCATGGCCACGTCAGGGAGCCTGTGATGCCACTCAGGAGGCTGAGATCCAAGGAGCGCACTTCAAAGCCAGCCATGGCAGAAAAGTCTGTTGAGACTCTTCTCTCCAAGGAACCACCAAAAAGCCAGGGTGGAGCTATGGCTCAAGTGGTAGAGCACCAGCTCCGACTCAAAGCTCAGGGACAGGGCCTGGGCCCGAACCCCAGGACTGCGCCCCCAAAGTAAACGAATAAAAGGGAAGCAAGCAAGCAGGCCCCAGCGCGCACCGGGACCGCCACCCCTACAGGCTCCCACGTTGGGGCGGGCCTGCCTTTGTGTGCCCGCCCGCCAGGGGTTATTTATGGTGGATGGCCAGGGTGGGAGATGAAAGGAGCGCAGACCTCAGAAGAGCAGCTTCGAGCTTCGCCTCGGAGGCGCAGCGATTTAACGCTTTCGCCAGTGTCATAAACGCGCCCCTTGCAGAGCCAGCAGCCAGGGCCAAGGCCTTCTGCAGGTCCCGGCCGGGATCCAACCCGAAAACCACGCCAGCGACATCCCTGCGGCTGCCACGCGCGCCCACGGGCCCAGGACGGAGGCCGGACCCGGCACGCGCACATGGGCGCCATTCCCTCGTCCTCGGAGACCAGCAGGGTCTGGTGAGAGGCCGGGCCAGCAGAGCCCCGCTGGTTTTGTGTTGGATTTCGTACTGAGTACAGGGGCTCTGACAGTCAGCTCTAGAGTTTTCCTTCGTACCCGCTGAAGAACAAAGGAGCTGGCACTTATCTACCCACCCCAGTGGATGCCAGGGGAGGCAGGCGCAGAGAGCTGCAGGAATCCTGGTCACTCACGCGGGAGGCAGAGAGGGAAGGATGGCAGGTGGAAGCCAGCCTGATCCGGAGAGCCCACCAGATGCATCTTCAATTAAGCACCCCCAAAGCCCAAAGTGCAACTGTGGCTCAAGTGAGAGTGTTAACCTTGAGCAAAACCATGTCAGGGACGGCGCGCAGGCCATGAGTTCCAGCCGCAGGACTGAGCCCGACAGATGCAAGGAAGGAAGGAGATAGCACGCTCAGGACATGGCTCCGCTAGCTTGGGGTCCACCCCAGGCCCTCCTGCCTGCAAGACAGTAGTGTGATCCCCCCCCCCAGCATCTCAGCCCTTCCTCATTTTTCCTCCTTGGCTTCCTACACAAATTGGAATTTCTGGAGCTTCTAGAAACTTCCCACTAAAAGGAACATAGAAACAAGTTAACCAAGAGGGCAGGAGAGTGTCTCCAGGAGAGAAACTCGCTGCTAGGCTGCAATGGCATGTTAAAAAGTCAAGTGTAAGCCAGGTGCAGGGGCTCACACCTGTAATCCTAGCTCCTCAGGAGGCTGAGATCTGAGGATCAAGGTTCAAAGCCAGCCCGGGCACTAAAGACTGTGAGATTCTTATCTCCAATTAACCACTAGAAAACCAGAAGTGGCACTGTGGCTCAAGGGGTAGGGCAGTGGCTTTGAGCTAGAGAACAAAGGGACAACGCTCAGACCCAGAGTTAAGTCCCAAGATTGACCAAAAAAAAAAGTCAAGTGTGGGGCTGGGAATGAGGCTTAGTGGTAGAGTATTTGCCCAGCATGCATGAAGCCCTCGGTTCGATTCCTCACTACCACTTACACAGAAAAAGCAAGAAGTGGTGCTGTGGTTCAATTGGTAGAGCTCTAGCCTTGAGTACAGGACAGTGTCTAGGCCCTGAATTCAAACCCAGGACACACACACACACACACACACACACACACACACACACACACACACACACACACACACACACAAAGCCAGCCCGGGCACAAAAGGACCCAAGACTCTTATCTCCAATTAACCTGGAGAAAACAGGAAGTGGCGCTTGGCTCAAGGGTAGGGTGGTAACCTTGAGCTGAAGAGCTCAGGGACAGCGCCCAGGCCCAGAGTTCAAGCCCCACAACCCACAAAAAAAAAAAAAAAAAAAAGAATCTCATGGACTTTTCCTGCCCTGGCTGGCTTTGAACTGGGACCTTCGAATCTCAGCCTTCTGAGGAGCTAGGATGACAGGTATAAGCCACCAATGTCCAGTTCTTAACCGGTGACTGTCCTGAGGGCACACAGGCATTATTGTGGAGGCTGGGGGCATCTTGGCTCCAAGCCCCAGTGATGGCAGAAAAGGAAGAAGTGGGGGAGAAGGAGAGGAGATGAGGAGAGAGGAGGAAAGAAGAAAGGAGAGGAGAGGAGGGGAGGGAAGGGGAGGTGGGGAAAGGAGAGGAGAGGAGAGAAGAGAAGTTTCCAGAGTGCCAGCCCAGGGTCTCTGTCAATATAAACTTTTTAATGAGTTCACCCAGGCTACGAGCTGTTCCTTGTATTTCCATTTTATGACATCTTTTTATATTCCAGAAGAGAAGATTCTGAATAAAAATGAGCAGCCAGCTTTTAGGGCTGTTTTATTATTGGCAGTTGGTAAGAAGCATCCTTAATGAGGTGTTAGGAGCGGCCCCGAGCCCTATTGTGGAGAAAGCCAGGAGCTCATAAAGTCCTGAAAAGCCAAAGGGCAATTTAGGATCCTGGATGCCACCCCTTCCTGAGTGGCTTCACTTCTGCTTTCCGGCAATTTCTATGCCCAAGCGGCCCAGCCACCATGGGAATGGAAGCTTATTAAACTTCAGCATGGAGTCCCTCCCCTGCGGGAAGCTGGGAAAATGGGAACCTGTCCATCTCAAGCAACTCCCTTCCCATTGCTTTTGAAGGGGCTCTGACCCCTATAAGTGTCTTTTTCTCCTTCCTGGTTAGGAAACCAAACAACAACGGTGCTAGAGAGGAGGAAAACTCACAATACACAAACAAAAATACCAACAACCAAACCAAAGTACACCACAGAAAAACAGTATTTCCAGATAAATCCTGAAGTCCCATTACGCTGGTGACGGATGGTGTCCTGAGCAGTACAGGCCAGGGATGTCCCCTGGCCACCTGACAGAGGACCACTGGTGGCTCAGGAGACTGGGAGCTAAAGATGGAAATTGGAAGCCAGCCGGGGCCAGAAAGTCTGGAAGACTCTTAGTTCCAATGAATCACCCAAAAAAGTCAGAAGTGGAGCTGTGGCTCAAGTGGTAGAATGCCAGTCTTAAGCATAAAAAGCTAAATGACATCAACTGGAGTTCAAGCTCAAGAAATAGCAAAAAAGAGAAAGGGGGAGGGGAAAAAAGGTGCAAACTAATGTTCTTTTCTGCCTAGGCTGGCTTCGAACCACAATCCTCAGATCTCACCTTCTGAATAGCTAGGGTTACAGGTGTGAGCCACCAGAGCCCAGCCTGAGCCCAGCCTGATTATTTTATTATTTATTCTTATTGCAATTGATTTTTAATTGGTTATCCACTAAGGGCTAAGTGCTAGAGAAATAACCTAATGAGTGCTCGCTTTAACAGCACATATACAGAAATCGGAACGATAGAAGATTAGGATGGGCCCTGTGCAAGGCTGACATGCAAATTTGTGAAGCATTCCATATTTTTATATGATGGAAATGAACTTTACAACTTGAAGGGGGTGGGGGGAGGAGGGAAAGTGGGAGCAAGACATGGCAGAGGTAATACCATTCAAGAGGAAATGTACTCACTCCCTTAAGTATGTAACTCTGACCCCATGATACATCAGCCTGACAATAAAATTAAAAAGAAAGAAAGAAAAGAGTGGGAGTGATTTTTGCCCACTCCTCCCTGGGCTCCGAGACCTGACTTGTTTGTAAATGGCAGAGTAGAGATTCAAACCCAGGGACATCTGACTGCAAAGTCCTACCCCAGACCACCACCAGCCTTCCAAGCTGGGTAAGCAGACTTTGACCCGGAGCGGCCAGCTTGCCTCTCAAAGCCAGGAACAAGCATTCAGTCCAGACATCACAGGTTTGTGAGCAGGAAAACAAATCCTGAAAGTCAACTCGTCATAGACCCAGATTTGGGTCATGAATGAGAGATTTCAGAGGAGAAGAACCCCACTGAGCCCCAGGCTTCCTGCCTGCCCTGGAGCCCCTGGAGGGCCTTCTTTTCAGAGCTTTGTACCCAGAGCCAGGCATCTCACTTCTCCATGTCCTAGTCCCCACATCCACAAATTAGAACGGGTGGGAGGAACTGCTGGAGGATTAAATGAATTGAAAAATACAGGAAGTGCTTAAAATACAGTGTGGTGCACTTACACGTGTCGCAATCCTGGCCACACATGGAGCTTCCCCCCAAAAAAAATCCAGAATACCATTGCATCTTTATCTCTTGGTAAACAGTTACTGATGAACGTACATGTTCTTTTTCTAAACCATTAATCTGATCATTTTATTGCCCCAATGAAAACTTTTTCATAAGCCAGGCACTGAGAGTCCCTACCTACTTGAGGAAGCTGGATCTGGAGGACAGAGGTTCAAGAGCAGTCTTCAAGACTTCATCTCTAGTGAGCTAGTAAAATACTGGGCTGGAAGGATGGCTCAAGTGGTGGAGCACCAGCACAGTGGGCTTCACTGCATATTGAAATAAAGTCGTTAAAAAAATAAGCAAAGAAATTGAAGACATATTTATCCAAAACACAGAAATTAATACAAAACCAATAAGCCTGCGAAGAGACACAAACATTGCAAATGATCAGGAAAGGCAAAGCCAATCCACACGGAAGATATCACTTTATATCAATTAGTGACCAACGTAAAAACAAAACAAAAGGGCAGGGGCTGGTGGCTCACACCTGCCATCCTAGCTGCTTAGGAGGCTGAGATGTGAAGGTTGTGGTTCAAAGCCAGCCCAGGCAGGAAAAGTCCATGAGACTCTTATCTCCAATTAACCACCAGAAAACCAGAAGTGGGGCTGTGACTCAAGTGGTAGAGTGCTAACCTTGAGCAAAAAAGCTAAGGAACAGGGCCGGGAGTTTGGCCTAGTGGTTAAAGTGCTTGCCTAGCATGCAGGAAGACCCGGGTTCGATTCCTCGGTACCACATACATAGAAAAAAGTCGGAAGTGGTGCTGAGGCTCAAGTGGTAGAGCTCTAGCCTTGAGAAAGTCCAAGGACAGTGCTCAGGCCCTGAGCTCAAGCCCAGGACTGGCGGGAAAAAAAAAAAAAGCTAAGGAACAGCGTCCAGGCTGAGTTCAAGCCCCAGAACTGGGAAAAATACCACCACCACCCACTGGAGTGGGGATTTGGCTCCTGGCTGTGAGCATGGGCTTTGAGTCATGAATTCAAATCATACTATTTGGCTGAGCTCACGCTGTGTGATGTCATCAATGACTTTGAACATCTCAGGGGCTTTATTTCCCCATGTGTTGCTGTGTGTGTGTGTGTGTGTCGCCTGTCCTGGGTACTTTCCTCAAGTTTATCTGTTGGGAACATTCTCCCCCTCCCTGAATTCTTAGCCTGCATAGTTCCTTGCCCTAAGGGCAACATTTTGTAATTAGGTCACTAAGCAACGCATGCCTGCTTGTGTTGATATGCAAACATTCTGCCCAGGCGGTGCCCCAACCCCTCCTGCCTCTCCTCAAGAGGCATATAAACCCCTGTGTGAAAAATAAAATTCGCAGTTTGTCGTGTCTGCTGTCCCTTTCATTCCTCCCTTAGGTTCTTGGCCCTAGTTGACGTCCCGCCGGACGGGACATTTATCAAGGTGTTTTCACAGCACAACTTTTGGCTTTTCCTATGTTTGTGGTACCAAGGAATTGAACTCAGGGCTTCATGCATACTAGGTCGGCACTCTTCCACAAGGCCACGCTCCCGGCCCCCATTTCCCCAGGTTTTTAGTAAGCATAGCATTAGAACTTACCAGAAGTCCTAGCGACAAGACCCAGCGGTGCTGGTGAGTTCCCACTTGAAAAGCTGTTACTATAACCTGTTATTGTGTAGTGTGTCTGCTGTACACTACTCCTGTACATGGAAATGCACGGGAAAATCCTGATATAAAAGAGAGAGCCATGGGCCGGGAGTTTGGCCTAGTGGTTAAAGTGCTTGCCTAGCATGCACGAAGACCCGGGTTCGATTCCTCAGTACTACATACTTAGAAAAAACCAGAAGTGGTGCTGAGGCTCAAGTGGTAGAGTTCTAGCCTTGAGAAAAATCCAAGGACGTGCTCAGGCCCTGAGCTCAAGCCCAGGACTGGCAAAAAAAAAAAAAAAAAGAGAGAGAGAAAGCCAGATGCTGGCGATCATACCTGTATTCCAGCTACTCAGGAGGCTGAGGTCTGAGGATCATGGTTTCAAGCCAGTCCAGACAGGAAAGTCCATGAGACTCTTGTCTCCAGTTAACCTGCAACTTGCAAAAAACAAAAGTAGAGCTGTGGGTCAAGTGGTAGAGCACTGGCCTTAAGTAGAAAAGGCAAAAACGATAGTGCCCAGGTCCTGAGTTCAAGCCAGAGAAAGAGAGGGGCAAGAGAGAGAAGAGGAGAGGGGAGGAGGAGGGAGGAGGAGGGAAGAAGAGTGGGAGAGGGGCGGGGAGAGGATGAGGGGACAGGGGAGGGGGGAGGGGGAGGGGAGGGGAGGAAGCAGCCAGCCTTCACACCCAGGCAGTCCTGCAGGAGGCAGGCCTTGTGTTGAGGGGGAGCCCTAGCTTCCTGGGTGGCTGGCACCCCACTGGGCTCTGGGGTCCCCAGGATGAGTGGGCACCAAGACGGGGCTCCTGCAGCAAGGGGAGCCGGGCACCTTGGAGCCTCTGCCTCCTGTTGTGTTCAGAGGGCATCTCCCGGGCACCCCTAGGGCTGAGGGATCCTGGGGGCTCAGAACCACACCCAGGACGGGGCAGTGAGGAACGACTGCCCGCCCAGCACAGCAGGTCCTGTTCAGAGCAGGTGCAGAGGCTCCAGGGACTGGCCACACCTGGGGTGTGACGTGGCCCTGCCTAGGGGAGGGGAGGGTGGAAGCCGGACAGAACGGACGCCGGTGGGTGGAGGCCGAGCCTCCAGTCCAGGAGGCAGCGCCTGCCGGGAGGTACGGAGCATACGCCATGCCAAGGGTTTGCCCTCAACACCAGCCAGCTTCTCCCGCCTTTCAACACACCGCAGCATGCTCCCTTCCACTTACCCTGAGCACGTTCCCCGCCCTGAGGGTTGGCACTGCAGGTGATCTTGCTTTCCAGGTACACTTTGTTTGGGGGTGCAAGTGGTATTCTCGCCTAATTGACGACAGCTCGGGGATGACTGGGGACTGGGCTTCTTTGTCCTTTTCTTTCTTTTTTTCCAGTCGGTCGGTCGGTCGGTTGGTCTTGGACTTGAACTCTGGGCCTGGGCGCTGTCCCTGAGCTCTTCAGCTCAAGGCTACCACCCTATCACTTTGATCCATAGTGCCCTTTCTGGTTTTCTGGTGGTTATTTGGAGATAAGAACCTCAGCAACTTTTGTGCCCAGGCTGGCTTTGAACCTCGAACCTCAGATCTCAGCCTCCTGAGTTACAGGCGTGAGCCGCCCGGGCCAGGCTGCCTTCCAAAGAATGTTTTTTTGCTTAATTCTTTAAAGGAATGGTTTAATAAACAAGCAAGTGAAAATGTGTGAATGGTATCTGGGGAGAGGTGCCGGTGGCCTATGTCTTTTCTTTACTCAGAAAGTGAGGACGGGCTGGGTTAAAATGGTTTCTTTGTAGTCAGGGTTCTCGCCCAGCTCCCAGAGCCCGGATTCTCCTGGAATCTGGAATTTGTGAACATTTCTCCAGGGCTCTGACAGCTGCGTGTTCCTACCTCCAAGTTCCAGCCCCTTCCCCTGGCAGGACTCTGCCCCCCTCCTGTGCAGGACTGTGGGGGCACAGCTTCAGTGCAGCTTCCCCTCTCGAGGCTCAGAACCCCGGCCTTGAGTCTGCAGTCTACCCAGATGCAGGGTATTAATGTAACCAGCCACGGCTGCTTCCTCCTCCTCCTCCTCCTCCTCCTCCTCCTCCTCCTCCTCCTCCTCCTCCTCTTTTTGCCTAGGGCTTGAATTCAGGGCCTGGTTACTGTTCCTGATTTTCTCTTGCTCAAGACTAGTGTTACCACTTGAGCCACCTGGCTTTTTCTGTGGATGTGGTACTGAGGAATAGAACTCAAGGCTTCATGTGTGCTTGGCAAGCTCTCTACCACTAAACCACATTCCCAGCCCCAGCCTTCTCTTATTCTAATTTAACTTGGTCCTGGAGTGATGGCTGTTTTTTATAGTATATAAAATAAATATAATATGCTGCTCAGACATTTGTTCAAGCATCTTCCTATTAGGATTTTTTTTTTTTGTGGGAGAGAGCTAGACTGGGTCGCTATTAGCTATTATTTTTCACCATCTTGCTTCCTCTGGGTTTTGGTTTTTTTTTGGTCAGTCCTGGGACTTGAACTCTGGGCCTAAGCGTTGTCCCTGAGCTCTTCAGCTCAAAGCTACTGCCCTACTCCTTGAGTCACAGCACCACTTCCTATTTTCTAGGGCTTAATTACAGATAAGAGTCTCATGGGCTTTTTAGTATTTGAGTTGACTTTGAACCAGGATTCTCAGATCTCAGCCTCCTGAGTAGTTAGGATTACGAGCCATGAGCCATCAAACGGAGCAGGATTGTTTTTGAATGAGATTTAACATGCAAATGGGTGGGCTTTCCCAGCATGTGGACAGGCAGTGTCCAATCAACTGCTGGCATGAACAAGACTGGTCAGCCAAGCCATGCCCCAGTGGCTCACGCCTGTGACCCCAGGTACTCAAGAGGCGGCTGAGCTCTGAGGGTCAGAGTTCCAGGACAGCCCAAGTATGGAACTCCCACAGACTCTTGTCTGGTTAACCCCTGGAAAGCCAGAAGCAACGCTGTGCCTTTAGGGTTAGTGTGCTTGCATGGAGCAAAAAAACAGCTGGGGTGGGGGGTGGAGGAAAAGAGCAGCCAGGATCATAATAGCAATTCAAACACCAGGACTGGCATGCACACAAAGACACAAAGATGGGGGAGAGAGGGAGAAGGGAGGGAGGGAAGGAAGGAAGGAAGGAAGGAAGGAAGGAAGGAAGGAAGGAAAAAAACAAAAACAAAAGAGAAAAAAAGAAGCCAGGCAAGGTGGCTCAGCCCTGTAACCCTAACTACTCAGGAGCCTGAGATCTGAGGATCGTGGTTCAAAGCCACCCTGGCATGAAAGTTGGCGAGACTCTTATCTCCAATCAACCACCAGAAAATCGGAAGTGTCGCTGTGGTTAAAGTGGTGGAGCACTAGCCTTGAGCTGAAGAGCTCAGAGACATTACCCAGGCCTAGAGTTCAAGTCCCACAACCATCAAAAGAAAAAGAGAAAAAAGAAAAGAAAAAACAAACAAACCAAATGAAAGAAAAGAAGAAATAATGAAGAGGAAGAAAAGAAAGTACGGGGCCATACGACTTAGTGGAAATAAAACCTCCCTGAGCAGAGCCTGTCCCCCACACAAGAGGAAGGCCATTTCAAAGGGGACTGAGCCTGTAACAAGCTGAATGTTTTAGGTTAGCAGCAGAGAGAATGGAGGACCAGTTTGGGGTCAGGGGGCAGAGCAAAAGTTGCTTGCAAAACTGAAGAGCCAGTGTCCTGAGGTGGAACAGCCCCTGGAGTTATGCAGGGAATTCAGGCAGTGCTGGGCTTGGTTTTATAGGCACACAGCTGACATTCAAATACGTCCTGGACAATCCTTTACGGCACCGCCAGGGCTTGCCGAGTAGACCACCTCCCTCACAAAGGGCAGGCAGCTCCTTCTCTTTTCTTTTTGTGGCAGTCCGGGGGCTTTTACTCAGAGGATGTCCTGAAGGATATTTTTTGTTGTTGTTCATGGTTATCCTCCTACCACCGCAGCCACAGCTCCACGTCTGCCTTTTTGCTCCTTAATTGGAGACGACCCACCAGCACCTGGCTTATGGCGCTATTATTTTTTTCTCTCTGCCAGTCCTGGCCTTGAACTCAGAGCTTGAGCACTGTCCATGGGTTTTCTCAAGAACTCTACCACTTGAGCCTCAGCACCACTTCTGGCTTTTTTCTATGTATGTGGTACTGAGGAATCAAACCCAGGTCTTCGTGCATGCTAGGCAAGCACTCTACCACTAGGCCAGACTCCCGGCCCCTCCACAAACACCTCTTTTAACTATAATCTTCCCATTTGCTCTACCTGGAAGGATTCCGGCCAGGCAGCACTGCAGACTGACCTGGATCCTTACCACAGTCCTTGGGTGGGGCTGGAACTGGCATCTGAGGGCAGCAAGCAGGCAGCCACACTGGCAACATGAGTGTGGTTCACCATAAACAAGTTGTTTTGCGCCTTGAGGGAGCAGGGAGGGTGCTCTGCCTCCTGAGCCCGGAGACAGGACTGGCAGGAGCCAATGTCTGGAGCAGGTGCCAGAATGGCCACTGCAGCCTTGTCTTGCCTTGTTGCCCCACCTTTTAGGCCCATGTCCCCCAAGGCTGGAATGTGGAACGCAGGACCACTGGGGCCTGTCTTTCGTCAGGGCGGAACTCAGAGGAAGGGCTGTGAGCCACCCAACCTGTTCACCACCCTCCATCAGCTAAGAAATGGTAGCCGGCCTCTGCAAACACAGCAGTGTGAACCACCAGAGCCTGGCTTCCCGATAGTACCAGTGACAGCACTTCCTGACAGTCCTCCTCTTAGGAACAGACTTTAAGGAGAAAAAAACATCTACCTAGGAAATAGTCCCGAGACTCCTGGAGGCCTCCAGCCACATCACATGGGGTTCGTCGTAGCGTGCCTGTCTCTAGGTTACAGGAAATCGTGGCTCGCCAAAGGCAAAGGTTTCCAAGTTGTGTGTCTCCAGAAATCTACAAGTGTAAATCCAGGAGCAGTGCTGCCGCTCTGGGATGTCTTTAGGGTGGAACTTCCTTCATTTCTGCTCTGTGATTCTGCAGACCCCTTGGTCCTCAGGACTACAAGATGGCTGCAATGCCTCCAGGCACTGAATCTGAATTCCAGGTGACAGAGAAGGAAGAGATGAAAATCTTATGTCTTGTTTTTTGAAGATTAGAACTGACTGCCTGGTAGGGCGCGGGCTCAGTGTGCAGTGGCTCACACCTGTAATCCTAACTACTTAGGGGAGGCTGAGATCCGAGGATCAAGGTTCAAAACCAGCCTGGGCACCAAAGGACCTGAGACTCCTAGGAACCTCTAGAAAACAGGAAGTGGGGTTGAGGCTCAAGGGTTAGGGCGGTAGTCAAGCTGAAGAGCTCAGGACAGTGCTCAAGCCCAGAGTTCAAGCCCCATGAACAACAACAACAAAAAGAACTGACCGCCTTCTCTACAACTTCTGCCTGGCTAAGGCCAGAGTTGGTTCCTCCAGGGCCATCTACTCTAATTACATGATAATCTCAGAAGAAAAAAACAAAGCATTTTAGATTCCTACTCTTCTTCATTATGGCGGAAGGCAAGGAAAAGAGGGCTCGAGAGAAGGTCTGGTCTGGCACAAAGCTTGGTACACAGTCGGCGTTCAGTAAGCGCTCCTGGGTGAGTAGATGCCATGGGTGGGGGTGGAGACAGGTTCTGCTGGGAAGGTGGCATCTGCAGTTGGCAGCTGAGGGAAGCGATAGGACAGGTCCTGGGGTCCACGTGTGTGTGGGGGGGCTCGTTCTGAGGGTGTGGAGACCCCACAGTCTCCTTGCTGGGGCTTCTGCCTGTCCTGATCCAGACAGAGACCGGGAGGGGGGCTGATGGGGTGTGAGCCGCAGCCATGGGGGGGTGGAGCCACCCCAGACTGTCCCCACTTCTGTCGGCCACCCACCTCCAGGCCCGTCCCCGGTCCCCTCTCCCACAGTTGATCTAATCCCCGGGAACAAATTGCCCCCAGCCCTGCTCTCACTATCTGATGGCTTCCCTCCCGGCCAGGAATCTGGGAGCGGCCTGGGAGATGATTCTAGGTGGGACTCTGTCATAAGCAGCAGTCAGGACGTCGTCAGGTGCTGTCCCCGGAAGCCGGCTGGGGCGGGACAAGGGCTGTGGCCCACACCCCCTGTGGTGGCTGCCTGGAGCCTTGGCTCAAGTGGTTCTCAGCACCAGTGGTGCCGCCTGGCCCTCTACAGAGCGGGGGCGCAGTGGCAGGCGTGGTGGCAGCCATGCTGAGAAGAGCAGGGCACTGTGTGTCTGATGGTCTCTCACTAGACTGCTCCATTACTTTTCCCCATTTATTTAATTGTTGGTTACCCAGGGCCTGGGGCTTGAACTCGGGGCCTGAGTGCTTTCCCCTCAAGGCCAGTATTCTACCACTTGAGCCCGAGCTGCACTTGTGGCTTTTTGATGGTTAACTGGAGATAAGGATCTCAGGGTTTTTTGGTTTTCCTTGTTTGGTTGGTTTTTTTCTTGCTTCCACAGTATTCATTCTGTGGCTTTTGTTTCCTCATTGTGTATTCACAAAGTCAATGCTGGCATGGAATTCTGGGACTGGGGTTTGAACTCCGGTCCTCCCGCTCACCTGGCTGGCTGGCTGGCTTCCCGGGATGGCCTCAAACGTCCGTCTTCCCATTCCAGCCTCAGCAGTCAGGACCTCGAGGATCTAAGCTGCTGTCTCTGGCCGAGGACCTGTGGGTTCTATGACGTCAAAGGTCACACACCTCTCCTGCTGATGATCTGGCCAGCCTGTTCTGTGCAAGGAGGGATTGGGGGACCCTCTGGATCTGGCTGCTATGCACCCCAAGGTTGTGGAAATTGAGGGGAGGAGATTGGAATACACAGACCACTTCTGTTGGTGTCTCCGTACCTGCAATGGTTCCTTCTCATCTTTCTCCACTTACTAGAAGCCTTTGCATAGTACATCCTCCTTACAAGTCTTCTGAGCTTCTAGAATGTTCCGTGTATTCCGTGTGGATGAATGGCTAAGGAGTAGGGAGGTGCATGAATGATGCCTGGATGGATGGTAGATGGACAAAGATGGATGGATAGAATGAATAGAGGAATGGATGGATGGTCCATGGATGAATGGAGGGTTGGTGGACATTAGTTGGTTAAATGGTGGCTGGCTGGCTGTCCAGATGATGAATGGATGGTAGATGGATGGATGGATGGATGGATGGATGGATAGTAGATGGGTTAGATGAATATTCAGATGGTAGATGCATGCATACATGGATAAGTACTAGAAGAAGGAACTAGGGTTGGGAATGGGGCTTAGTGGTAGAGAGCTTGCCTAGCATGCATGAAGCCCTGGTTCCATTCCTCAGGACCACATACAGAAAAAAACCCAGAAATGGCACTGGTTCAAGTGGTAGAGTGCCATCCTTGAGCAAAAAAGCTCAGAGAAATCAAGGTTCAAAGCCAGCCCGGGCACAAAAGGACCTGAGCCTCTTATTTCCAGTTAACCTCTAGAAAATGGGAAGTGGGGCTTGGCTCAAGGGTAGGGCAATAGCCTTGAGCTGAAGAGCTCAGGGACAGCGCCCAGGTGGAGATCAAGCTCCCTGACCCACCAAAAAAAAAGGCTCAGAGACAGTTCCCAGCCTCTGAGTTCAAGCCCGGGGACTTGTAATACACACACACAAAGTAAAAACCAAAAACAAAGAAACAGCAAACAACAGATCTCAAAAGGCTCAGAATCTTAGAAAACCATAGAAAAGAGATGAACACCATTTTAATACTTTACCCCATAAATACAAAGAATCGTCCTTCACGTCACGTGTGGTCTTGGATCAAATCCATCAGGTCAGAATATACTTGGTGGAAAGCTGTGGCTGGAAAACCCTCACCTTTTTCTTTTTCTTGTTTTTTTTTTTTTTTTTTTTTCTCCAGTCTCAGGGCTTGAACTCGGAGCCTGAGCACTGTCCTCGGATTTTCTCAAGGCTACAGCTCTACCACTGGAGCCACAGTACGACTTGTGGCTTTTTTCTACATGTGTGGTACTGAAGAATTGAACCCAGGTCTCTGTGCATGCTAGGGAAGCACTCTACTCTACCCCTAGGCCAAACTCCCAGCCCCCCCTCACCTTTTTCTATTAAGACCTGAATCTTTTTAGCTTTTGGTCAGTCCTGGGGCTTGAACTCAGGGCCTGAGCGCTGTCCCTGAGCTGTTATGCTCAAGACTGGCACTTTGTCACTGTCAGCCATGACTCCATTTCTGGTCTGAGGATGGTTAATTGGAGATAAAAGTCTCCTACCTGCCTGGGCTGGCTTTGAACCCTGATCCTCAGGTCTTAGCCTCCCCACTAGCTGAGATTATAGGCATGAGCCACCGTGCTTGCAGCACGCGTCCATCCTACCAACCCCATGGACAGGACTGGCGCCATCCTACTTTTTCTGCAGGTGGAGGGCTTCCCATAGAAAAAAGAGATCCCGGAATCCCCAGGATCTCCCGTGTGGCCTGACCAGTCCACAGGGGCCAGCACAGGGCTTGGGATCTTGGAAGGACGGATGGTACGAATGTGAGCAGGAGGAGCTCTTGCACTTCGGGCCCTGCACCCTGAAACCCCCTGGCGTGAGCTGGCTGCCGATGGTGTCCAGAGTCCACTCCGGACCACAGGGCGGGGGCCGGGTCAGTGGTCTCCTTCCTCCGCCCAGATAGGACGCTGGCTATTGTCCGCGCCCTCCCCCCTGTCTTGAGGCAGATATTACACCTCCGACCCACCCAACTTCTCAGAAATCCTGTTTATTTTCCAAAATGGGAGAGGGAAGGCCTGAGATAAGAGGAGAAGCGGATTAACCAGTTCAACCATTTCTGTTGGTTCCAGTGATCAAATTTCTCAGCATTATCTGTCATGTGAATAGTTAACTTTCCAGGGGAGCCCCCCCCCACCCCGCCACCTCACACACCTGTCTTTCCCCTGTTCCTCTACAGTCTTGAAGGCTCTGAAGACACAGCCCCTGTGCAGTGTCTGAGTGAACTGCATTTGTGTGGAAGGTATTTTCAGAGATGGATCTGCGTATCACGCGTGACACACACACACACACACACACACTTCTATGCATTGAAGGTTCTGCTTGTAGAATCTGGTCCTGGCAGCTGTCACTCAGACGTGGATCCACACATATCTGCAAAGCACTGGGATGTCACAATGCAAACTTTTTCTCTTCAAACAGCAAAACATCTCCCCCCTCCCCCCCCAAAAAAAAGTGGGGCTGCGTTCCCATGGCTCACACCTGTCATCCTAGCCAATCAGGAGACTGAAAGCAGAGGATCACAATTTGAAGCCAAAAATATCCATGAGACTCTTATCTCCAGTGAACCACCAAAAAGCTAGAAGTAAAGCCATGGCTCAAGTGGAAGAGCACCAATATGGAGCAGAAAAAAAAAATAGCCAAATGAGACTGAGAAGCCCTGCGTTCAAACCCCCCCTCCTCCAAAATACTACCAGAAATCTGAGTAATAAAGAGGTGATAGCTTCTGGTAGTATTTTAGAGGTGGATTATAAGAAGCACTGGCTACTCAGGAGGCGGAGTTCTGAGACTCTTCAACTAACCACCAAAGAGCCAGAGCTGGAAGCATGCTCACGTTCAACCCCTACACACTTACGTGTGCATAAGTGCACACACACAACAGCAACTCACACACAGCGATATTTATTGGCTATTTATAAAGTGCCTAGGCACTGTGAACGTTTTATAAGTCACTGACATCTGAGCAGGGCTGTGATGGAGAGAAGAGTCTCAGGTCCTTCTGTGCCCAGGCTGGCTTTGAACCTTGATTCTCAGATCTCAGCCTCCTGAGTAGCTACGATGACAGGCGTGAGCCACTGTGCCCAGCTTTCTGTCTTTTTTCTATGTATGTGGCACTGAGGAATTGAACCCGGGTCTTCGTGCATGCTAGGCAAGCACTCTACACTAGGCCAAACTCCCAGCCTAGATTACTGGTCATTTCCTTTCTGTGAGTTCTTTTTGGTGTTGGTTGGTTGGTAGTGGTTATGTGTCTTGAACTCAGGGCCTGGGCGCTGTCCCTGAGCTCTTTTGGCTCAAGGCTAATGTTCTACCACTCTGTGCCTCAGTGTCACTTTTAGTTTTCTGGGGGTTTGTTGGCGATAAGAGCCTCATGGACTTTGCAGGCTGGACTGTTTTAAGTCACCATCCTCAGCTCTCAGCCTCCTGGATAGCTAGAGTTACAGGCGTGAGCCACTGCACCTCGCCCTGTGTGCTCTGGATTCACACATAAACCACCACACACTCCAGGGGCCTGAGAATTCCATTCCTGTTTTTGGTGACTGAAAGATACACAGGTCACATATTAAAGGAAATACAGGTAGAAAGCAGGAAGTAGAAAAACAATGCCCACAATGTCACTGCCTCGAAATAGCCGTATTTGATGTGGTGGGCTCCAGTTGGCTTTTTGTTTAAGTTGGTTTTCCACAGCTGTAGGACTTGTTTTCTTCATGAAGTATGGAGTTAAAAAAAAAAAATGTTTTTTTTGTTGTTGTTTTTTTGCCAGTCTTGGGGCTTGAACTCAGGGCCTAAGCACCGTCCTTGGGCATTCTTCAAGGCTAGAGCTCTACCACTTGAGCCACAGCACCACTTGTTTTTTTTTTTTTTAATATACGTGGTAACAAGAAATCAAACCCAGGTTGTTGTGCATCCTAGGCAAGCACTCTACCACTAGGCCACACTCCCAGCCCCTAGTGTAAAAATGTTAAATCACATAAAGTCATTGATAACAATGTGTGTTCTGAGTTGCTCTCCCACCCATCCATCATCCATCCACCTATCCATCATCCATCTACATATCTATCCATCTATCATCCATCCACCTATCCATCTACTCATCCATCATCCAGCCATCCATCATCCATCCACCTATCCATCATCCATCTACATATCTATCCATCTATCATCCATCCACCTATCCATCTACTCATCCATCATCCAGCCATCCATCATCCATCCACCTATCCATCATCCATCATCTATCATCTATCCATACATCCATCTACCTATCTATCATTCATCTACCCATCCATCATCCATTCACCCATCTACCCATCCACCCATCCACTCATCCACCCATCTACCATCCATCCATCCACCCATACATCCATTATCCATACACTCATCCACCCATCCATCATCCACCCATCTACCTACCCATCCACCCAGCCATCATCCATCCATCCACCCATCATCCACTCATCTACCAAGCCACCTGTCCATCCACCCACCTATCATCTATCTACCTATGTCATTATCTATCTATCTATCTATCTATCTATCTATCTATCTATCTATCTATCTCTGTTCTTCTTTTTCTTTGTCAGTCCTGGGGCTTGAACTCAGGGCCTGGGTGCTGACCATGAGCTCTTTTGCTCGAGGCTAGCTATGCGACCAGGAGCCTGTAGTGTGCTAGCAGGGCTCTTCCTGCTTAGGACTGGGGTGGCAGCCTGCAGCCCCCACTTCATCCTGCTCAGGCTGGTGGGGGAGGGGGAAGGTCCGAGTGCATGTGCTCCCAGAGGGCCTGCAGGCCAGCCCCGTTCAATGTGGTCTTCCCTGCTGCTGTGCGCTGAGGGCCCGGAGCCAAGAGCCAGGCCCCGTTTCCATGCTCGGCGCTCTTTGAATTTGATTATGCTATGACCACAGCCGTTTCCAATAAAAAAGATCACAAGTTCAAGTCCACCCTGGGAGTTATGGCGACACCCTATCTCAAAAGCCACAACTGCCAGGCGCCGGTGGCACACACCTGTAATCCTAGCTACTCAGGAGGCTGAGATCTCAGGATGCAGTTCAAAGCCAGCCTGAGCAGAAAAGTTTCCTTGAGGCTCTTCTCTCCAATTAACCACTCAAAAAACAAAACCAAACAAAACCCCAATACAGCACACACACACACACACACACAAACCAGAAGTGGAGCTGTGGCTCAAGTGGTAGAGCACTAGCCTTAAGCAGAAAACTTCAGAGACAGTGTTTAGGTCTTGAGTTCAACCAACAAACACACAAACTCTCTCTCTCTCTCTCTCTCTCTCTCTCTCTCTCTCTCTCTCTCTCTCTCTCTCTCTCTCGCTCTCGCTCTCTGAATATTAAATTACAATGTTAAAACCTGTAATCCTGGTTTTGAACCTTGGCTAATTTTTTAATATTCTCTAATTCTGTGAAATTTGTCCACATTCTTCAGCTGCATAAAACCCAAGTCTTGTTACTAACACCTGTTTCTAAGTACATCTGTTTCCATATGTATATATAACCAGAACTAGCTATCATATAGATAGCCAGATCTATCATCATATATTAGATATCTATCACTCTTTCTCTCACGGGGCTTTTCCTTTAGGTAGGTCTTTCTCTCCATGGCTAAATTCTGCTGCTTTCCTGGTGTAAACTTTGAGATCATTATCATGTTTATGAAAGGTGCTTCTCTCCTGTGAGAAAACAGAGTGACTGTGCAGAGGTGAGAGCTTTGATGGTGGTATCCCAGGGAGAAGAGTACTGTCAGTCCAAAGCCATTCGGAGGGCAGAGGAAAGAGACCTGGGGTCTCGCTGGGATGATGAGAGGGACAGAATCAAGTTTGATGAGCCTGCTGTCCTTTCTCGTATTTTGCCTCACTCACTCACTCATTCTGCAGCACCACTAATAGGATAAAATCACTCCCACAACAACTGACAGCCACGGAAACCCGAGGCCACCCTGCGCAGAGCAGCAGAAGGCCCTTCACCGGCACAGGCTCTCAAGAGGCGTTTTTGGTTTTGTTTTTGCCAGTCCTGGGCTTGAGCTCAGGGCCTGGGCACTGTCCTTGGACTTTCGTAAATCTAGAGTTCTACCACTTGAGCTGTAACACCACTTCTGGCTTTTCCTGTGTATGTGGTACCAGGGAATTGAACTCAGGTCTTTGTGATTGCTAGGCAAGCATTCTACCACTAGGCCAAACTCCTGGCCCCTCTGCAGAGTTCTAACATAAGCATGGCAGGACCTGTGCATCTGAAACCCCAAGCCGGCTGTGTTCAGCAGATCATTTCTATCCAAGAATAACAGTGTCTTGCCGGGGCGCTAATTCGCACAACGTTTTCATATATGAGTCATAAACATCTTTCACGACACTTGGTGAAGTGGCCAAGGTGTTTATGAGCTGCAAAAAAATAAATAAATAAAAACAAATATTTATACCGCTGGCATAAAAGTGGACAAGGGCTGCGGTCAGATCTGGAATGAACGGCCTGGAGTGGGAGAAGAGAAACCAGGGTCCGTCCTCCTCTCCCCCTCCCCACCCCATGATTTTCCTGGAAGTTAAGGGATGTCTCTCATGAAAGTGTTCAGTGAGGGCTGGAAGGTGACTTAGTGGCAGAATGCTTACTTAGCATGCATGAAGCTCTGGGTTCAATTCCTTAGTACCACATACACAGAAAAAGCCAGACATGTCCAGGCCCAGAGTCCAAGCCCTGGGATTGGCAAAACATTATTATTAATAAATTAAAATGTTCAATGAATGTAAACCACAACTGAGGTCTGGGGTGTGGGAACAGACACTGGGAAAGCAATAGCTAGAAGAAGGGGGGCCCAAAGGGGGGACAGGATTGTCCCCCCTCCTGTCCAAGGAAGGCCCACAGAGCAAGAGTCATGTCTCAGATTCTAGAAATCTCACAGACATGCTTCCCAAAGACATTTAAAGTCAGACGAACACTATGGCTACAGCACAGATGGTTTACCTCAGTAAACCTGAACATGGGAAATTGATTGTGTGTGTGTGTGTGTGTGTGTGGTGTTGTATGCGTTTTTAGGACCTGGGGCTTGAACTCAGGGTCTCACACTATAGCTTTTTTTTTTTTTTTTAAAGACTGTACTGCATCTCCACTCTGGCTTTTTGTTGGTTCACTGGAGATGAGATTCTCTCACACTTGTCTGCCCAAGTTGGCTTTGAACCACGATCCTCAGATCTCAGCCTCCTGCGTAGCTGGTTCCAAGCCAGAGCCACCAGCACCCAGCTGTAGTTTTATCATTTTGTTTGACGTAACAACTTTGGTAAAGTGACTCATCACTCTATTCCGTTCTCAGAGAGTTCAAAGAGAAGGTAGGGTCAGTTTAACTCTTCCCAGGAATAAAGCAAGCTCTGGATCTACTGGTTTCCAAGAGGAGAAGAAGGAATGTTACAATAGTTAGCTGCAAATAATACAAGCTAGCTCAGCAGGGGCGAACACTTGGTCATCCATTAACTGTTCTTCCAGGAGTTTGGGTATCTCCAGGGGAGGTGACATAAGTGCTTCATTTGGGAACTAGGTTTTTTTTTGGTCAGTCATGGGGCTTGAACTCCGGTTCTAGGCTTTGTCCCTGAGCTCTTTTTTTTTTTTTTTTTTTTTTTGCCAGTCCTGGGCTTGAGCTCAGGGCCTGAGCACTGTCCTTGGACTTTCTCAAGGCTAGAGCTCTACCACTTGAGCCTCAGCACCACTTCCAGCTTTTTTTTCTATATGTGGTACTGAGGAATCGAACCCGGGTCTTCATGCATGCTAGGCAAGCACTTTAACCACTAGGCCAAACTCCCAGCCCTCCCTGAGCTCTTTTTACTCAAAGCTAGCCCTCTACCACTTTGAGCCAAAGCTCCACTTCTAGTTTTCTGGTAGTTCAGTGGAGATAAGTTTCAAAGGAAGTGATACTGTAACTCAAATGGTAGAGTGCTGGCCATAAGTACAAAAGCTCACGAATAGCATTCAGGCCCCAAGTTCAAGCCTTAGGACCAACAAAAACAAAACAAAACAAAAGGACAGGGAGTTTGGCCTAATGCTAGAGTGCTTGCCTAGCATGCAGGAAGACCCACATTTGATTCCTCAGTACCACATACACAGAAAAAAAAAAGCTGAAAGTGGTTCTGTGGCTCCAGTGGTAGAGCTCTAGCCTTGAGAAAGTCCAAGGACAGTGCTCAGGGCTTGAGTTCAAACTCCAAGACTGGCAATAAAGAAAGAAAAAGAAGGAGAAGGAGAAAGAA